>NC_092263.1:12868747-13168747 GCF_036320965.1 Panulirus ornatus | reverse complement strand
CCTCACAATACAATGGGAGTAAGTGAAGTATCTGTTATGCTAAGAAGCATCAGGTTTCAAAATGTCTACTAAAACAACACTAAGGATGAAGCAGGACTTTTCTATCATATCAAATGCTTTATTTTCTGAAATACTGCACTGAAGGAAACAACTGAGAAGTATGTGAAAAGCCCATAAAAAAAAAGAATTAGAAATTAAGAATGGTACAGGGTAAATAAAAATATGTACAGAAAAAAAAGTTTTATGACTTTTTCTTCTTAATATAGGAAAGTAACTAGCAGGGAGAAAAGTATGGGAGGCAGGAGAGGCCTCTGTCTGGTAAAAAAAAGAGAAGTTGACCAAACAGGTCTATTGCACACGGCAGTGTGAAACTATCATGAGACAAAAGATCTTTTACTAAAGTCTCATAGAAAAAAATTAAGTGATATGTCAGAAGTTTTTCACTGAAAGTTTATCAGTGCATATTTCACATTGCTGAAAAAATCACATCTGTTCAAATGACCAGCCAAGATCTATAAAGTAGAAAAATGTCCCGCAGTTAGGTTAAGTCTAGTGTGTGGAAAAGTGATTCTTAAGTATTCTGCTTTGTGGAATATCTATGACAAAAACATTTTTTAATATTCATATGACATAAAAGCCAACATATCAAACTTTACAATTTACAGATGCAATTTTTACAAAAGTTTTCATCTTTTTACCAGTCATTTTTTTTTACCAAAGTAGGTGCCCACAATGGACAGAGTGACTGTTTGGCTAACCCACCTGGGTGGATCTGGAGTTTTCCCAAAAGAAGGTGGATGATGCCAAGGCATACTGGATTTTCTGCATCAGCCAAGTCCCAACCTGAAATCACCAAAACAATATATGGATATCAAAAATAAGCCAAATTCATACCATAAAAACACACTTATGGGACACAATTATAATAATAAAGTGACTATGATGCAGTGCAATCACAAAGAGCACTACTAATTCCTGCTTGAAGAGTCCATTATATGAAAAATATTATCAAAATGTACTTATACCTCCCCAACAAGCACTATATTCATATACGACTCTCACAATACTGAGAAACATTTAACAAGTCACTTTATCGTTTTTGTTGAAGAGTAAAAAATGGTTTATAAGCTTCACCTTATTCTCATAAAGAGCAACCAAGCAAGGTAAAAAGCAAATAAAATTACTTGGGGTATGATGCTGATATATCATAATGTGAAAATTTTATTTCCAATTCTAACTGGAAAAATATCATGAATATCACTGGGTAGTTTGCAAACTGATGTCAGAGATATAGATAGATAGATATTAAAAATTAAATTAAATCTCAACCCCTAGGTGAAGATTGATAATGTTTTCTTAAGTTCTTATTGCTATTACTATTTCACTTACCAGTATACACCACTTCTGCTAAATACAAAAAGTACATTACTATGTTTCCTGTACATCCATATCAGTTCTATGGTGCCCCTAAATTGGAACTTTCCTGAAACTGTTAACATGGCACTTTGCAAGTTTATTGGTCATACCGTTTCTAGTGAAAGTCAGTCTAGATGATAAATCAGATTCTGAAGTAACCTGGAACATTTTTCAATGTATATTCCCACAGAATGATTACGAAAAATATAAAAATAATCATGTAAAGCTTAAAGTAAAAACTCCAAACACTAAGCACGAGACCCAATTCCTTGTCTGACTGGTTGTTACATTTACTTTCATTCCATTAATATCACACCTTTCATCTTCATCTCGTGTTCCTCCTCCATTCCCTGAATATCTTGGTCATGCTTACGATGCCATGCACATCTTGGTAATGCCTACAAAAATAAATGGACATGTTCAAAATAATAGATTTCGATGAAAGTAGTACCACTGGAATCCTTCCACTCTGTAGACTTGATAAAAAGTGGTATGATGTTAAGTGTAGCACCTATTTCAATGAATATTAAGTCATTCTCAGCCCCTATAGAGGTTTTCATACCAGGGCGAGTTCAGATGCGTATAAAGAACCAGGGATCGAATTACTTCATACATGGACCTGTTCTGTGCATGGTGATATGTTGATATCTCAACAAACATCTGAACTCACTGATTACCTCTTACATCATCAAACCCTCCCTAATAAACCAACTACTAGAAACTCAAATGATATGAAAAAATAGATTATACAAGCAAGAACCGATCATAAACCTAAAACGTGCATATCCTCTTAAACAGGCATCACCTGCATCTTTTTGTGATATGTATTTTCACACTTCACAGAGTAACAATCATGGGAATCAACAGTTAGTCTACAGAAAATGCTTCCCTCAGGGAATTACTAGAGTGACAAGACATCTCAGGTGTCACACGCACACCTCTACTACCACTAGGGTGGAGATGACCTAAGTCACCTCATCCCTATGGAGATATTTGATTCTCTCATTATCCTTTTATCTCAATTATCAATCAAAGGGGCGTCAACCTCTGCCTCAGCAACAACAGCCTAAAACATACGAATGACAACATAGACCTCACTCACTCGTATGGAGACCATAAAGGACACTTCTTCCTCTACCCCACCCAGAACACCGCTACCAATCTACCCCACAGCATTTCATTTCCTCGTTTCACGAACTACATTATTACCCAACTACCACACACTGATCGTGACGAGCAATGCCATAACGTGTTAAGGAGCTTGTGACAGATCAGCTGATGACATAAGCACAGTCCTCCCTCAGTAACAATGACATGTAAACAAATCCATTTACTCACAAGTTTTGGCTTGGAACTGGCCTGTTTTCCGATTACACCACAGGGAATCCTGGCCTCTATTAAAAATATAGTATTTGTCAGTTTGTAAGAGCTCCATATCTCCGAGCTACACACCACAATGGATACATGAATGTTATTTGACACATCGATTGTGGCCCAACATGTCACACCTCCAGTCCTGGCCCACTCCCACAGCATGCATGAAGTACTAGTGGAGACCTTATTATGTTCCGATGTTTTTCATGATATCTACTATTCTCCTCCATTACAAGTATATTTCGAAGGAATATTTTATCTGTATGATGAATTTATATATGAATGTTATTTGTAACTGATATTTTTAATTCTCGTATCCACTTGTGATTCCAATGCGGCGATGGCACGTTGATGCAATGTTCAATAGATCTCGTCCAACTCGGAAATACTGTAGGCCTACTGTACTCGGGCAGTTTGGAGAATGTGTTTCTTCTCATCCTCTTTCTTTAAAAGAAAATCTTATTTTTGATTTATTAATAGGAAGTCTGTAGTCCAAAATTGAAATGTTTCACGTATGTTGTCGCCCCCGATTGGACCCGCCACATTGACAAGTCTCCCAGCATGTATTTCATTATGGGCTCGAAATTAGATTTATGGATTAGTTGTAAACTCATATCCATTTATACTCTCTTCTATGTCTAATCTTTCTTGAAACTTTAAAAGAGTCATAAGTTACACCAAGATACAACGAGATGAGCAAAGAATTCTTCGTTCTATATTTGCACTTTGCTGCAATATTTTGTGTCTGTATCCTCTTGTATTTTCCTCTAATCTCATATATGAAAAAAAGTTGATGTCTTCATGTGGCCCCACATATCTAGGGTATATCCTGGCTTAATATATCGTACTTAAATAGATTAAACCATATATTTCACGCAATTCTTTAATCTCTTCATTGCCCCTGTTAATTCACTCAAGGTTTTCCTGCACTGAATAGATATTTGAAGATCCTTTGAAATATACACACCCACAGCTGTTTCCCATATTTCTATCTTTTACTTTCAGTTCTACCTCACCACCATCCATCATCTAGTGTCTCTTCCTGATATTTTTTTTTTAAGTCCAAGTTCTTACACTTCCCTGCATCAACCCTCATAAACCACTTTTTCGACTAATTAGTTTGCCTACAAGGACACTTCATCCTCTTCTTCCTGTAATATTCTATGAATTAACGTATGACATTCAGCCAATTCCATATCTGACTCATTCTAGCAAATCACTTACATGTATTATGAATAACACAAGGCCAAGAACAGGGCCTTGCGGGACACATATGTATTATGAATAATACAGGGCCAAAGAACAGGTCCTTGCGGTACACCATTATCCATCGTTCCCAAATCCAATTTTCTATCCCAGTGGTTACCTTTTTGCATTCTCTGGGATGAAAAATCATATTCTGCAGGCTCCACCCTTTTCCCTTACACCATATCTCTCAAACTTCACCATCTAGTCTTCGATATGGCATTGTACTGAATGCCAACGGATCATCAAAATCATATGGTCTATATTCTGGTGACTGCTGTTTTTGTCTATTCTTCTAAGGCTTCTAGCAAGTCTGATAAGCAGAATTTTTTTCACTCCAAAATCCATGCTGTTTGACATACATCATTTCATACAAATTCAGATTATATAACGTGCTGATCAGTGATTTATGTTGTTGTTATTCATTTTTTGGTTACGAGGGCACATGGTTCTCCAAACGTGTGTAGCTTCAACCTCTTGAAATATTGAGTACAAGAGCTTCTTTCTGGTATAAAATTGTGTAGTGTAATATTCCTAATAAACATTCTTTCAGCATGATTGTAATTATTCATCACAGACATAAATGAGCACCTCTGAAAAATTTACTTTAGTAAAAATTCCTTAAAAGATGCCCTGTTTTTCTGGCACTCTTATATAGGGGAAGTGAATGTAGAGGAAGGTGTAGTACATATTTCTATCTTATCCTTATAATGTATGATGTGATGTCGCTATGACATTACAGTAAATGTTTTACATTGACCCCAGTCAGTGTATAGACATCCAGCCCCCCTACCCTCCATTCTACCGATGGAGATATGTAAATCCTTCTTCCCTGCAGCATACAATAACTGAGCCAAACTGCATCGCTGAAATTTGGTATGCATTGTAAGCATTACCTTCAGCAAATGGATAGATTGCCAAGATGGATGTATTAAATTGGTAACTATGCCCTTCAATTTTGTGTCGCTTGTGGCCACGCTCCCCTCTCCTTCCACAAGAAAAAGAAACATTCTGGCTGTGCCAGTGGCAGCCATTCACTCCTCTACCAAACTAGGAACACAAATATGAACATGTCACTGCAGAGATAAGGAGCCCATATCCTACAAGTCTACTCCACGAATTTCCAAAGAGGTAATGGCTGTCGGGAGACTCGAAGAATGGCTGTAAATTACGTGAGAGAACGTGACACATTTCTCTTGTACTGTGAACTTGAGTTCCTCTACACACTATTCTATAAGTAATCTAGTTGGAGGAGCTAGAATTATACTTAATCAGAGGGGATGGTTCCATTTGTGACGTGCCGTTCACCAAGAACCAAAGTGACAAGATGATCCAGGTCCACTGTTCCACACATGGCCTTGGTGGATGGGCGTGGAGCTTTCCAAAGGGAAAGTTATTACACCAGCCACTGTAAGACAAAGATGGTACCGGTCGAAGTTGTATAATACTTATTTTCAGCTTCCTGTGTATCATCAACTGTAAGTAGACTGATGTTTCCCCGGATATTCCGAGTGTTCCTCGTTCCAACTTCTAGTCACATCTTTAGGGAAGCCATATTAAGTTATATCACATGGTTGTCCTCTGGCATATATAAATCTACTATAACAATAATAGTTATGCTAATAACAAAGAAAATTTCCAGTCATCAGAGGGAGGATATTATGATTTCCACAACGGATGTGTAATATCAGGAAATGGGGATATGTAAATGGTTAAGTATAGGTCAGACAACAATAGCAGAAGGCAATGTGTTGATAAGTATAGATAGATGTCTTTAGCCTTATAGGATCCCAAAATGCTCCACTCTTCAAATCATTCCACCCCAAATCACGAGCTCCATTGGAGTGGGGGGGTGGGGGGGCGTGACATGCCTCCCGAAATGAATTAGAATTTAGGTTATCTGGGACAGCATTTCCTGCTTTCTGAGGGCTTCCATATACAAGTCGGGGCTAAGGTGTACCTTTAGTGGTCGGGCTTTATTCTCTGAGCTTATAGGAGGGGCCGGCTAGTTGTGTATAACTTCATTGTTATCACCATTGAATCTGTAGCAGCAAGAGCTATACGGAATAGAGTTCTCACAAAGTCAGGACCCAATAACGTCGTTGTATATGGTTATTCCTGCTCTCTGAATGTTATCTGAGGTATACAATTTAAAATCAAATTCTTCTCTTTTCTAGGTTTATAGAAACCCAACGTAATTTGTGAAGTTAAGACCTTGTATGTCGTAACACTCGCCACACAAAGAAATGATAACATTCCCATTGTTGGGAGAGATTGGCCAGGCCCCTTGTTTCATCAACAGCTAGTTTTCCCTTCTCTTAATAATGGTCTAAACTGTATCACCTCTGGTTATCTTGCCAAGTCGTGTTGAGTCGGTACACATTTACAGCTGGATCTACCAGAAGATGGAAGTCCCATTCTGACCTGAGAGAAACTCCAGTCATCTAATGATATACACAATAATTGGCTTTTAGCTCAGCCAAATTACCTTCATTTACAAACACATGTCAGAAGAGCCTTCCTAATGGGGATTAAGGTCAAAAGTGGCGTGAACAAGACTGGTTTTCCAGGACAACTGCTCTAGATCTATGGTAATAATTTTTGGGTGAGGGATTGGACTCCAACATGAATAATGCCTGCAAAAACGATGGGGGGATTAAAGAATTAAGGTTGCATTAACTATACAAGCTATGAAGTTTGACACTCGGTTACTGGCTGAACTTTTCAAAAGTCCTTCCATTTGATTTGCTTCACGTTTGGGTTGTGTGAAGTGATTTCTAGAACCATGGTAAAATGTTCATTTTATAGCTCTTGGAAAGTCTTAATGCTTTTAGTTAATCTGCCATGTTTTTCTGTATATGTAAATTACCTTTACAACTATAATTTACACAGCAAAATTGATTGGGTGAAGATGTGGATTCATTTTTTTTGCCAGATTTATCAGGGAGAAGGAGAGTTGTGAATGGAATATAAATCTAATATTAAGTGGTGGAGAATGGACCGAAAAGCCAATGGGAAAAGTAAAAGACATGTTGGGATGTTGACATTTAATACTTTTCCTGATGGTGCAGAAAAGCTTGTGACAGGTAGTTTGGAATCAAGAAGTTACATTAAAACGTTTGTGATTGGCACTTGACATTACTATAACTTGTAGATTATTCTTCACCCTTGATGGGAGCATTACTGGTATGTCAGTTTAGCATATTGAGAAAATCAAAAACAATTTTGATTAGAAAAGGCTAGCAAGTCAAAATTAACGAGCAGTATGTCATTTATATCACACCAACAATCAAGGAAGTTTCAAAATAAATTAGTGAGCAGTTCATAGCTTCCACTCAGGTGGCCACTTCTTCCATTAAGCTGCAAGTACCTTGTTTTCTAAGGTCTGAATAATTATATATTGATACTGTTCCGAATAAATACTGACACTGAATAAGACTTACATGATGATGTTTTGTCCTTAATATGTTTATTCTTAATTCATAATTCAGTGGCATGTCAAGGTAAAAAAAAAAAATGTTTATGCAGAGGGCCACTATACTACAATTATTTGAGCTTCCTTGAAAACTCCTAGTTCAAAGGAAAGTGTACATGTGGAGCTACTGTGCCTTCGTCTACCCTCAGAAAAGTGTTTGTCAGTACTAAGACTAATGTTCCTTCATCTACCATTTCCAGCCATAGAAAAGTGTTCTGCAATACTGAAACTACTGTACCTCCATTTATCCAATTCAGCCTCAAAAAATAAATCATTCCCCTTTACAAAAACTATAGATTTTTGCCCTTTTTTCTCACTTGTACCTTCTTAGGCATCCTTTGCTAATTGCTCCTTTTATAATACCACGTACAGACAGACCTAAATGTGTACATTCAGCTGCTGTCCACCATTTCAAATGCAATTAATGTTTTTCTTGACAGACTGATAAAACCCATAATTACATGGGATCGTCATATTCATAGTGATATCTCAAAATCTCAATACTATACAATGCTGCAGTCCTAATTTCTTAACAAAACTGGAAAATAAAACTGTAAACAGTGTTAAATAAATTTAATATAGTCATGACAAATAGTTTTTTTTCAAGATCCTTATTTACACCATTTACACAAGTCCCCAAGTCAGGCCTTTTACATCATAGAAAAAAAAATTGCACGGTTACATGAAGATTATAAGACTGGCTGAAATACATAAAAGGAAAGTACAAGTTCAACTATATCAATTAGTAAAAAAATATATTCTTATGGTCTACAGGATTACATCAGGTGCTGTTGAACCAGAGATTAAGATTCTCTCACAACCTGGGAAACAAAACTTTATGCAACCATAAGACAAATGTTGAGGAGGCCAAGGAAAACTATGCCCATCATCGTATCTAAAAAATGATCAACTTACTGTTTGCTGCATCCAACTAATCGTATTCATATGTGATCTCCAGCATAAAAATGATGTTGAAATAACACAACACAAGATAATGGAAGAGAATAAGAGAACACTAATTTTCATATATTATCATACACTATCCTAATGCCTCTTTCATATGACTCCTACAGTATCAAGGCTGTTACAATTAGAAGCAGGGAACCATGAGAAGAGGTAAATCAATCTGGAAATGCAAGGATGAAGTGAGAAATATTTTGGGTGCTTGGGCCTAGAACGTGCTGAAGGGTAAAAGGTGTGCAAAGGATGGAGTGAATTGAAGCAATGTAGTATACAGGAGGCAATGTACTGTCAATGGCCTGAACAATGGTATATAAAGCAGCAACCATGGAAAAGTCTGTGGGACCTAGATGTGGACGGGGGCTGTGGATTCAGTGCATTCTACACGATGACTAAAAATGGATGGGAGCAAATGAGGCATTTTCTTTACCTGTTCCAAGTTCTACCTTACCAACACAGGAAATAGACAAGTTTGAAATAGAGAACGAGCACTGATGAAATATTTGTCTGGCCTTGATATGAGGATAGTAATAGGTAGTTTATTCTAATGTTCAACAACTGCTCGAGTGGAAAAACTTTTAATCCATTCTGGTGTTTTGTCTCCCCAGCATTTTCATACCATTATCACTTATCATTGAATCACAGAAATATTTGTGTGCTCTCATAATTATTTAGTATTTTGGTTATTCTTATTATATAGCCCTGGCATCAGCACTTTTTCTAGAAAATAATTCTGGGTCTCTTAGTCTTTCCTCATACAGCTTCTAAATGAAGGGATTAGTTTGGCTGCTCTTACTTTGAATTTGCTCATCTAGATATTTGTTCTAATTTTGTGACTAGAAATGAACAGCATATTTAAAGTGAGGTTTGACAAAGGCATTATTAGGGTGTGCAATGTATCCTTTGTTTTGTAGTTTATACTTAGAACTATAAAACCCAGCATTATGTTAGCTTAATCATGAGCAGCTAGACAATATACCATAGAGGTCAGTCCCAATAATTACTCCATGATCCTTTTCTTCTTTAAGTTCTTATAATGGCTTACTAAGCATTTCGTATTCATGATTTATACAACTGGCACCAAAGTGTATTGGTTTACATGGAAATACATCTTCCATGTCTGTGACCATTAAGTCAGAATGTATGGATCCAATCTTCCTCTGACTGGGTTATATTTCCAATTTTTTTTTGTAGCAGGTAAATTTCGAGATTCTACTGGTGAGTCGTGCTGGGCCTAGGATAGACCAAGAGAAGTCCAGCTCATAATGTGAAACAGTTGGAAGCTTCCTCATTTACTAGAGTGGATGTGAGCAAATGGGATCATTGTTTGTTTATTCCTGGCACTACCTCACTAAAGTGGAAAACAGCTAACAAACATAAAGAAAAAATTATATTCATTTGATACATTTTGTTTTGGATATATCTAAAAAGAAAAAAAAAAAGCTTACTTTTTCTATAACTTAATTTAAGGCCAGTCTTCATTAATATTTAATAACATAATTTTTTCATTTTCAACTGGAGTTCACCAGTTATAGACTCTTTTGCCATGGTCAGACCTTCAGGGAATTTCCAGAGGGTAAGCAGAGATATACACAGATAGATAAAACTTATATCTTTGTTAAATGTCTACTGTAAATTTATGAATAACTGCCAATCTGAAGATGCACAAGAACTCCGGTCATTGGCTTTAACTTTTACACAAAACAGACTACTGAGGTGGTTCCTGATAAAAATCTGAATAAATTAGCATTCCCTTTCTATGAAACAATTCAAGAAACACAAAAACAGCATTTTGAAGATATCACTTTTATAATACCAAGAAATTCTCAGATGTCCATTTTAAGAAATATTACTTAGACTTCTTATATGAACTTCATTAAATGTTCACTATCTGATTTACCTCATGCTGTACTACTTATAAAAGATCAAAATTGATAAAAGCATGACAGACACAATTTTGCTCATCATATGATCAGGTCACAGGTAGTTTATGAAAATTATACAATATATAATAACTACACAAGTACTAATTGTAAACTAATATATTTCTTTTCCACTGATTTCATCAATCCTGTCTACTTACACACTATATATGTAATCCAACAGTACATTCAAAGAGTGAATGTGTATGCCTCAAAAAAGAAAAAGACAATACTTAAGATGCATCTGGTCTTCATATAATAGAAATAACAAACCTGTAGAGAAACCAAGTTACAAGTAAATATTTTCAAGAATCACTGTTTGTAGTGTTTATACCATTTGCTATAAGAAAGTGCAGTATAATTCAAAAGCAAATCATTATTTCTTTCATATAGCTTTACGTAACAAAACCATAATATAAAAGCCATGCCTGGTCATTCAGCATAGCAATATCAAATGCACTGTGTGAACGTACATTTAAAACTTTCATCATTTGATACAGGATAACACTTTATTGATTTCCCAGATTCAAAATCTATCTTCAGTACTTCCTGCAACAACAAAGAACATTCATAATAAAAAATCTCCAATTGTTTCCCCCTAAAGTTTTAAGGGAACTGACTTCAAAAGATAAATTCATCAAGGATAAGGAAGCATCATTTCTTAATATTTTGGGGAACTTATTCAATTTCCCAGACATTCCTATCTATAACTTTTTTATCTCTTTCAATCAAAGTAGAATGGCATATATAACATTTCCATTTACTGGCATATCTCATTCTCTTCCTTCCTTGCTCTTTTCTTCCAAACTCACTGCTGTAATTTTCTTTCCTCCTCCCTTCTGATTTTTCTCTTGAGGTAACCTTACTCGATTCGTTTTAACAAGCTATATTTGCAAACACACCACGTGCCTTTTACATGCTAGTGCCACCTATTTACGCCATCATTCTAAGTATGAATGTCTTCCCCAATTTCCCAGCTTCCTAAGGCTTGTTACTCTGCTAGTCCCATACTTTTTTCTTAAAGTACTTATTTTAGACACATAGATTAGTATCTGATCCCATTCCTAGTTTGTTTTCTCAACACATGTCCTTGGTGTAATGCACATCTGATAACTCACATTTGTCTCCTCTTTATACTTTCCTTGGTGTGGAAGTATTTTACTAACTTTACAATACTTTCTGCATTAATTCCATATCCCATCCTCCATGTACTACTAAATGGACAACCCAAATAATCAGAAAAACAAACAACGTAACCTGACCTAACCTGTACACCACAGACACATTAAATTTATAGTATCAGCCATAAAAGTTTTTGACACATATTTCCCACTGTGTCCCTGGGAAATAACCAAAGTAACTTCTCATGTACCTTACATATGTATATATATTATATATATATATATATATATATATATTCTTGATTACATAGTACTTTCAAAATCATGATACAAACATCCATTTGTACATACATATTCTATGAAAAGAAAGGAATTATTCAAAGAATTTACAAAACCATGAACTGGAGTCTCTTACATCTTGCAAATTACATTATGCTGAGTTTGTAATTTAAATAATACAGCTTGAAATACTAAGTCAAGAAAAACACCTTAACCTAAATATTATGATGCAAACCAATGTCTCACACAGTTTAATTAAGCACATACTCTACATGGCTTTTGTCTTTGAAAGTTAACAAAGTAAAAACACTGACAGTAATTCTGTCAAAATAATGAAAAAGCCTGACATATTGAAAAGGCATACAGAAGTTAATTTTTTTTTCTTTTATAAAGCCTTAATAAATCAGCCATATGACATCCTTAAACCAGCACTACAGTAAATACAAACCAGGAAAGGATAAGGTGAAAACTGTTTTGACCAAATCTAGCCTACATTATAAACACACTTTTGAAAATCAGTACTATTTATCACCCTTAAAATCTTGGCAAAATAACCGCAAGCTGGTAACCTCCAGTAATGTTTGTTGTAAACAGAAGAAACAATCATGTGGCAACATGTAACCTCTGCATTCTTTATCATGATAAATATGAAGATCCTGAAAAACAGATCAAAGAAAAGAAAAATTATGAATAAATGCCATTTTCTTTAACTACAAACTTAGTAGCCTTTCACAAAATTAACATCTGATACTTTTCTCTTCAAGAGGAGAAACCTTGTACATATCAAGAAAAAATTATTAGATTGTTAATATTTCCACTCGGCTATTAATAGAGAAAATGGCTCACTATTGCACAGTAAGGATGTCTTTACTTGAAAGTGATTGCTGCATTAAAAGTTCCTGAAACTCTGGTATATAAAAAGATACTTTTATCAATACACTACATCCACAGTTTCTAAGAATAACTGCTGAGGACTTCCAACTTCTGGTGAAATCAAAGCTCTTACAAAATTGGTTTCGAGTCCTGAGACACTTCAGAGAGCAAGCTGAGCAAACTAGTGCTTATGGCCCATACCTACAACTTACTTGGACAATAAATCACATGAAAAAACTTTCATAAAATCAAAATGAACTGACCTCACCACTGCTAACATGTCAAACCTCCCTACCTGACATGGAGTTAACATGCACTGATCAGTCTGTAAAGGACCAAAAGGCAAGAGACTAAACACATATGCTCAAAGTCTACCACTTAAATCCACTTTCATTGCTTGAGGGTTACCCAAGATGTTAGTGTTTTAAGAAATGGTAAACACTTTACAGTCACTGAAAAGTTATCAAAAGAACAAGTAAACATGGTGTGAGCCACAGCCCATACATGCATTACTATTAGCTATGTTATGGATAAAACGGACAAATCACAGCCTACATCCATTTTAATACTAAGTGCAATACTATGAAAAAAAAAAAAAGGAGCCATCTGATACTTGTTGGAAAAAGTGCTGCATGTTGTCAACAGCATATATATGTTTCATTTTAAGATCTCATCACAAATGAAACCAAAATCAATGATAACATAAGTTTCATTTGCCAAATCAATCTGATGTTCAGGACAAATAAAAAAATCACTTATGTTTACTTTTGCTAACTGGATATAAAGTAAGGTAAAATATGATGGAGCAGAGAAGCTACTTGCACTTGAACTACCCTCATGGAAATGTTAACGTAGTTAAAAGAAAAAACTAAAAACAAATACCACAAATACCATCAATATTTTTATCTTGTTATGACTGCCCCCAAAATTCATCTTTGTGTCAAGCCTAAGGACCTGGAGTAATAGACACAAAAATCAAAAAAAGGAAACCACTATAATTTTGGTAAGCAAAATCATTCAGAGGTACCAGCTCCATTTTGGGTGATGTAGATAGTGAGCACTATGTGCTAGCCCTGCCTTTTGGCAAAAGGGTAAAAGCAGTAGGTAGGAACATTTAGGCAGGATCATTAGGTAGTAGTCATTAGGAATATTAGGTAAGAGCCTCTGTAAACACTGCACTAGACTTGCCCTCGGCCAGTGGTCTGTTAAGGGTGAAGCACTAAGGGATAAGAAGCAGTACTGGAGTTCTTTACTTATGGAGAATCTGTTACCATTGCCACCCCTTTGAGGGAGTTCCTATTGGGACAGGCATCAGAGATGGACAGACAGATAGTGTAGAAAATCAACATAGGAATAATACTTTCCACGCAATAAGTAGCAACACTTAATTCACACACTAACATAAAAATGTGGAAAAATTAGTTTACTTCAAAATAATAATAGTTGTGTTTGTGAATATATCTGGATCATCCATTGATTAATCTGCATAAACCCTAAAAAGAATCTTAAGATATTTATAGGGTGGTCAACATTTAAAAGAAACACAAAAATACAGTGAAAGTTCACAAGCACAACTCTTTCTTACATGAATGAGTTCTCTCTTCATAGTCTTTAGTGCCTCACCCTAAAAAGGGTAAGAAACAGCACAGGAGTGCAACAGTTATGAAGACTCTTTGCCATGGCCATCCCCTTGAGGGAGCTCCCAGAGGAAATGGGCATCAAAGACAGAGGATAGATAGACAGATAGATAGATGAACTCACTTAACAATTAAAACCAGTTGCTAGGACAATCTTTCCACCTACAGTACTTGCAAAGCATGAATGACAAGCTGGTATTTGTTGGCAAAGAATACACAAAAGGGATCTTATCACATAGTGTTTCAGTGTCCTACTATTGCATACAGTCATTTAAAGTGGTGGGGTCTATTCACCTAAATTGCTTACATTTTCAAAGTTATATAAAGCCAAAACATGTCCAAAACAGGGGCTAAGAGCACTAGTACTTTCAATTTGCTGTTGTGTTGACAAAGCTGCGAATTTTGAGGTTATGAGTGATGAACTTTATATCACTGAAGAGAAAACATTCATATATCAATGTCAACCGAAGAAATGTAAATGGAATGCTGGCAAAAACTTCTGGGTGACATAATTACCATGACATCAGAAATAATAAACTACATTCCATCCTTTTCTTACAAATGAGAGTAAAAAGGAAATCACATCTAATGAAAAAGATTTTCTCATTACATTTATATGAATGAAATTTTATTAAAAATAAAACTGTACAATCCTAGACATCAGCTTCCATGCAAAAAACAAAGCACATAAAAATTAAGGTATGAAAAAATCTTATCACATATGACACATGTGGCAAGAAATGGTCATGATTTATAGAAACATTGTGAGAATCTTCAAAGAGATAAGAATATCAATCCTGTTCTTAATGAGCAAAGTTCAATTACAAATTACTGAAGATTTCAGCTACTCGTCACGTGAAATACACCTATTGAAAACGAATAGAAAAAAGGGAGTAAGTGCTCCTTCACACCCTAATAATAACTTGAATGGTAATAGAGGGCCTTAACCAGTGCTCACTCAACTGCCTAAAGTGCATTTTGAATCTGAATTTCAGAGACTTTAAAAATGTGTACAATTTCTTGTTAAAAAGCTTTAAAATCATGAACAAGTTGCAAACAAAAAGGCTTTTGGAATACACCATCAAGAAACGTATATCCTGTTCTTTAGGGCAGCACTTGAAGGTAGCATTCACTTACATTATGTAATAACAATGCCTTTTTCAACAATACAAATACAGCATAACTCTGTTCAACCCATGACTTTACCAAAGTTATAAACTCCACATTACAAATAACCTATATACAAATTTATGATTTCCAGGGAAGTATAGCTTTTGCTATAGCTATATAGTTTTACAAAAACTAAGTATCAAGGAATGCCATGAACCCAACTAGTGGAGACATAACAAAGCTCCTATGACAATAAATTGAATGGTATGCAAATGGAGAAATCAACAAGTCTGTTATATATAAAACTCATCTTTTTCATGTGGCAAAGAAATATACGATAATACCCCATTTCCAGTGAAGAAATTCTATCCACTGTAAACATACTATGCAATGCGATACTTCCCTAGATTAATAGGATCTATAACCAATTAGCAGACCAAGCAATTAATATACTAAGTTCTACCATATAATGAGTATCATCTAATGTCCACATACATCACCTGTTGCCCCCTTGCAATATCATTGAGAACTTCCTCATTATGAATTGTTCTTTTCGCCATTAGTATGATGAATGAGGGTTGGAGCATTTGCTGGTTGCGTAAAATTCTGCCTTGGTACAAATTCAGCAGCATAAGGATTCAAATTACTCTGGAAGAGGATACGAATCAAAAATCAATTGTTAAGAACTTACAACTTCACATGATTATTTATCAAATCAAGTGAGCTGAAGCATTTGACAGGTACAAGAGTAATTATGAGATTCAAGTTTATTCTTACATATCCAAAGAGTTCAAAATAATCAAACTACAGAAGGTGAAGTTGCTTAAAACTAATATTCAATAATAATAAAAAAACAAGGAACTAATCAATGGAAGGGAATAAAAAAATCCCTACATGGACAGCACAGGAAAACAAAACATACTACATGATATAATAGGGTCGATGAAAGCTGATATAACCAAAAGATGTAGGTAAACAAAAATCATGAAGACAAGTAAATGGTAGTAAAACCAGCATAAGAGTAATCGATGAAGATGACTACATTCTGTTGAAAAGACACGTGAGGGAATTTACATTTGAGACAAAATACCCAAGGAATGCTGGCTTAGAGGGATGAAAAATCATTCCTATATTTCAGGAAGAGCTCTTAAAGCATGACAATGGGCACTTACTTTGTGGAAGGTTAAAGCACAATGTTTTATCTTCTAAAACAGGACGTATTTCTATGGACCCCCAACTCTCACCATAATAAAATATGAAGCTAGCAAAGGAATCAAAAACTATAGCAATCCATCCAAGCCTATGAATTCACTGTAAAAAGGGGAGGTGCTGATCATTCATTCAAAGACTAGTGATGACATGTTACCGTCTGGAATCAGGAAATGGTTTTTCGGAGAGAAGAGAGAGTAAATGAATGCCCAAAGGACTCTGCCTACAGTAAAGCTATATTGAATCTTCCTCCAGTTCCTAAACATCTTTCCAACAGAAAAAGCCCTAAAATTACCTGAGACCATACCCACTTGGAGGAGGAGGAAGAAATGAGGCTAACACCTCTCCTTTTGGTTTCCCAGACAGGACATCGTCTCATCAAACGAGGTTCTGTTTGCTACAATAGTAATATGAACTTTCTGTACGTTGTAAATGAAACTTTATTCCACCCAACCTTCATGCTATGATTAGATACTTCCACTAGTAAAATTCTCTGGCTTACTTTCTCAAATGCTTTCGCAAAGTCGAGAAAAAAACATATCCATTCTCTGTCCTTCCAGTAAACTTCCATATATGTCATAGAAACAGGCTAATAATTGGGTATGCATACTTTTTCCAGATAATAACGTGTTTGGCCTTCATTCAAATAGTTCTTATTGATTTGATGTTCAAATCTGTGTCCAAAGATCATTCTCTCAAAGACTTTTATTACATGAAAATTCAAAGTTACAGGCCTGCACTGCTATCAACTTGGATCCTCCTTTGTGTATAGGTGTTATATATGCCATTTGTGAATGTCTGCAAATCTGCTTTTGTCCAGACTTTGCCTAAACAGCACCCACTAGTTTTGCTACTTTTATTTTTGCCTTCCTGAGGAAGATCACTGGGATTCCACCTAATCTTGAAGCTGAATTCTCTCTGATCAACAGCTCTGAGTATATTATCTTCCAATACCCAATCATCTATGAGAGGATTTGCATCACATAGGTTAATTAATTCGTTTAATTTCTCAATACATTTAAGCTGAACACCCATTTATATTGCATATTTTCTTGGAACCATTTTCATACTTTTCTTCCACTTTAAAGGGTCTAATCTTTGATTCTTTGCTTGTAGCTGTGTTCATATATGAGAAGTGATTCTGAGTTTTTTTCCAAGTTGCATATAGCTTTGTTCATTTATTTTCTGTTCTCTTCTATGGAAGTTAATTTTTCCACAGCCATAGTCATCATTTCCTCATCAAGCTCTGTGATTTTTGTTTTTCTCATAACTAAACTATTCTCTTTTCATGCTTTATTCATCCACTGTCTTCTGTCTCTTGGTATCTTAAGTTTTGCATTATCTGTTTCCTGTCCCTTGATATCTTAAGTTTTGCATTATCTTTATAATCAGCATTAGCCCTCTGACTATCTAACTTATTTTCTCTCAGGACATCTTTGGGTTTGTTGTTGTATACTATCCAAATCCACATTCAAAATCCTTTCTTTTGTCTGGTCTATCACAGTAAAAATTTGCATCGCTCAATCTGTTGATATCCTCAGTCACTGCATCCAGTTCACTTTCATTTATTCCCAAATTGTATGATGTAGTGCTTTGTATGATATTGTGGCCTGATAGGTCTGTATTAATGACTTCTACATATGAAAACTGTTATTAGTTTGTGTTTTACTAGTACAAGGCTATAACATTCAAATAGATTTACTAGCCTATGGTCAAGTTTTTCTCAACTGATCCATTATTCTTCTCCTTGAATTTATATCTACTTCCATAATCTACTTCTCTTTACTGCTATTCAATAAAATGAAAGTTGAAGTCAACCAGACATAAATATCAAATCCTGTTTCTTCAATCTCATTATTTCTTCAGAATTTGTTAATATCCTACACTAGGTTCATGGTGATCTGTATGATACTAGATTTATTGTATTTATGCTTGAGATGCACATTACACTTGGTTCATAAATATTGTGTCTCATCTTCATCTGCTTTCCTGCTGGCTTATTATGCACATGTATTAATATGCTCTTGAATGTTAGAGCTCAGTATTATTTTCTCTTCAAAACATTACATAATAAACTGAACAACAATGATCTCATGGCAAAATGCTACAACTGTCCATCACTTAGACACACAACTAAACTTCGCTGGTATGTTCTTATAATGTAAAAGCTACCTTTCAAGGACACCATCCTTCATCAAAGCTATGCAGTTACTAACCTTGGCAGCGATATCCTCCTTCACTCCCATTTTCTGAAGGCTTGATGTTAAATTTGCTGTTGTATTGCCTCTCATTCTGAAGATAAAAATGAAAAGATCAAATGTTATAATTTTCCAAGGCAAATGACTGAGGATACATTTTCCTATAAATATGGCATTATACAAGATGCATGTGCCAAGATGAAATATACAGTACTACTGTGGTACTGTACAAATAAATAGAGTGTAAAGATGTGGTAGGAAAGATTAAGGCAGAATTCAACAAGCTATGTGACAGCTGAACAGAAGCAGTCACACCAATGCAGGGGGAATTGTATGGAAACCATGCATGTAAGGGAACTCAATGAAAAATGCACAAAATCAAAATGCAAAATTTTGGGGTGAAAAAATATAAAGCACTTTAGAGCCACTGGAATAATGTTATCACAAATTTATGAATCCCTAACAAACATCAAATTGAAAATGGTGTGATGTGTAAACATCAATTAACACTCACTATTAAAAAGATAAAGTACATTAAAACAATAAAACTGCAATTTAACCAGTATGCAATTTTATATCACTTACTATTCACCTTTATTCACATTATATAATGTTCAACTAATCATATGTATAATACATAAGCCATAAAATTTACTCTGTAAAACTTCCTGTACAATGTACATAAACTTCACTCAAGTGTATGACCAAAGCATAAAGTATCCAGCCCCACCATGATCTTCAGCTCTTTTGTGATTAATCAACTTACTATTATGATACCCCAGTTATGTAATTTCTTCACTATATTTCCTCAGCTGAAAGGGTGTATGAATTCACTGAACCATTCCTTATTTATCTATGATTCATTAACAGTAAGACTGACGGGGTTGGTGTGAAAGCAACACCACCAATGAAATGGGAAAGTGTGGAAAAATACAGGAGGGAGAGAAATAGGGTAAGAATGCATGAAATAGTGTAAGTGAGGGTGGCACGTCAGGAAGGGATAAGTGGAGACTCTTTTGCCGTGCCAAACTCCTTGATGGGAGCTCCCTGAGGGAATAGGAATCAGAAATATTGATAGATTGGAATACCCAGAAATCATTACTTCAGATGAATCAAAATGAGCTTTTCTTTCTAGTAAGTTACTTCTTTTATGGCATTTAATCTTAAAAAACACATAATAATACACGTCATCAAATTCATTCTTACTGTTTGTAGGATAAACTCCTCATTATAACAGTCCCTGAAAACACTTTCCTTGGGGCTTATACCTATTACAATGCTATTGGCTACAATCATTTCTAAAAGCTCTACCTAACAAATAACAAATTTTCTATGGCCGAATGATAAGCTCTCCTTAAGAACAGTTCAGGTGAAATGCATAAAAGAACTTAACGTAGATTGACAAATTCATTTTGTCTCATTCTCCACAAATACTTTTAATGGTAATGAGTAAGACAGTATTGAAACTTAGGACATCAATCACCACTCACTTTTCCTGGATGTACTGATGGTAGTAGACAGTATCACGTTCCTCCTCCTCTTCTAACATGCGATACAGAAACTCTTCTTCTTCCTCCCTCAGGCTGCTGGCCTGCTGTATCATCACCTGGGATACTTCATTGATCACCTGCATAACAAACCAATCACAATTACAAGAATCCACAGGAAAACCAAGTATACTTATCAATGCTCAACCTAACCTGGGAACATCAATCCCCTCTTTAATTTCTCCAAACCCATTCCTTTTGCACACATTACAAGAACAGAGAGTGAGATAGACCCAGAAGAGGAAATCAAACATTATAAAAGTAACTATTTTTTTCAGCTGGAACTGCTGCTGTGGAATAACTCTGAGGAACATTCATTTTTTCTCACATTTCTGTTCTTACTTAAAATAAGTAATAACTACTCACATATGCAAGTGTCAAATCCACATAAAAAATACAGCACATGTCTGATGCACTATTCTTAGGTCTCTGACATCAGTGTTTATATGATAAATAACCAAGATGGTTTGGCAAGATATCCTCAACTATAGTTCAAAAAATAATCTACTTCAAATAAAATTTCTAAGAGATAAAACTTTATGATGATTTTGAGTATATGTACTCACTACTTGGCATAGGCAACCATACCACTGAAGCACAAAATTATGAATTTCAGTACACAGTAATTCCAGAGAAAATCCCTCTCCACCAGTATCACCTCTGGGATTAATATTTGTGTATACTGGGGAGAGGACTGATCTCATATCAGCTTGTTTTTAAATCTTATATCATATATATGTACCATGACAATCTTTTTTTTTTATTTTATTTTGCTTTGTCGGTCTCCCGTGTTTACGAGGTAGCGCAAGGAAACAGACGAATGAAATGGCCCAACCCACCCCCATACACATGTATATACATACACGTCCACACATGCAAATATACATGACAATCTTATGTACAAATATACACTCCCCAGATTATGCCAAGTGTCCATTCATCAATAAACCCCTAAGGGGAAGGTGAACAAATGGGTAGGTTGTGAGCTGGCTGCCTTAACCAGGATTCAAACCTGGTCCTGATATATCTGTGAGTTGCATCATTACTCACCTTGTGGTCAAAGGCCTCTAGATCCTCTTCGGCCATCCACATAAACTCCGAGAAGTCTGGCTCAGCGTTGGGATTCATCCTGGTACTACCAAAGCCACCACTGGACTGATTCCCACCTGGGCTGTTGTTAGGTAAGTGCATGGAAGGAGCTGCCTGCAAAGGGGTATCAAAAGATATTTAGTAACAGAAGCTAACGTTAGTGCAGTAAATATCAGTAATGCATGATGTAAAGGGTGAGATATCAGTGCTATCAAAAAAACTCAAACCCTTCAACAACTGCAAAGATATTCACCACATAATCAATGTTCTAAAATGAGGATCCTTACACCTAGAATTTCCATCATAATATCAAGACTATGTTCTGAGCAAGGGTTAGGAAGGATGCATGTATGGGAGCCATGGGATTCAACAGTACAATCACTCATTCACTCTGAAGACACGACAGAAGGAAAGTGTGTGCTTCATACTAATGTTGTTGCGCTTTCCAATGTCTACATAGTATTTGCATACATTATCCTAATATCCACAATTCACATGTGTTGCTCTTGGGCAACATGAAATGTTAATTGACAAGTAGTATAATAAGGAAGTCTGTAAAATGATATGGTTCACTTCATTTTATGCACAAAGCAATGAAACTATAGCCCATCATCCAAACCCAAGCTCTACAAACCACTCCTTGGTTTACCCAATACTATACCACACACTTCATCCTTAATGCTCAAATGTGGAATTTAGATTGGATTTTTAAAACCTTACCATATTTTACATTTTCTATTCAACTACATTTTCTCTCTCCTTCAAAACCCTATTCTCTACCAGGTTATCTAGTACTGAAAGAAATAATCTTGCTTATGAAAAAATACTCAGTTCCCTACCTTAAATAAACAATGAACCCGTAACATTATAACCAAGTTTCCGACACTGTAAAACGTGTGCCCTTTAATTGATAAACTACAACAAAAGGTAAAAAGATGAGACTATGAGTGAAGGACTTCCTCCCAGGACGATACAATAATAATAAGCTACATTCACCTTCCTTCTTTCCTCTGCATTCATTCAAGGCCAACATCTTACATACGCACACCACCAGAGAGACTACTATAACTTCAAACACACTCACCTTTACCCTCATACACACAAACTCTCCTTTCACATGCTCCTCCCTGCACTCTCATCCTCCTCTCCCACTCTGCCACTAACTTCAGCCACCATAGGTCCGTCTACTACCACGTCCACATGCTGGCACCTAAACCATTCCACTTTCAACAGGTTCTCCCTAGTCAAACCCACTCTCAAACCATCCTATCTCATCTGTCTAATGCTCCTCATCACCTCACAAACCTGTGCTAAAATTTTGGCACGACTTCTTTTGTTCGTGAGAGCCACAGGGCTATAACACCAACTGTGATCCATGTACCTGACTGGAAGCATCGGCCAGACTTGTTTTTTATAGACTTTACATAACTCCATAGCATACCAGGAAGTCCATTCTCCATTAACGACATGAGGTGGTGTTGGATGGCCAGGTCTGGCTTGGGTCACTTTGTATGTAACACAAAATAACATTCCAATGAACAATAGATATTATTTTAAGGTTAGGACAACGTTTCACATATTATTCATGTTCTTGGACTGACGTATAACTCTCGCCATTGTCCCTAATACGCCTTAATGAGCCGTAATTATATATTCACTAATGCGTCATCATCATCATACATCTCCCTCAATAATAAATGACCAGCTACGACTCAAGTTTAAGAACCTAATGGTGCAAAAAGGCATCCATTAAAGAACTTTTAGGATAATTACAGAAATGCTTCATGCTCTTTCTCAAACTTTTTTTTTTGTTACCACACGCTCCACCTGCATGACCTAAATTAAGAGTCCAAAATAATCTCTTTTTCCAATTATCCTTATCAGTTCTCTCATAACTTCTCTCTCTCCAATAAGCACAACCTGCACCACATGAAATAATGATCCCCCACCACATCATTAGATAAACTACGTCTAATTAGACGATGTGTGATACCAACCAGGCCAACTTTACCAATAATGGACGCCGAGACAAGTTACCGTACTACTGTCAACTTGCGAGATGGGTGATCCCTTTGGTATTAGCAGGAGTTAAATGGTCTTCCAACTGCTCCCCCTTACGTCACGCATTAATGACCTCCAGCTGTTTCCTTGTTGCTCGTAACGACCTTCCAGCTGGTGCAAGGGGGGGACAACACCACACACACACACACACATCTCTACATCCCCAAACCTCTCACAGTTACGTTTATCTTTTCTAGTCCAGTCCCAAGGAAACCTTCTGTCCCCTAAAATAATGTCTACGTATTCTAATACCACAGTGCCGACTTACGTAACAAGGCGAGTAAGACTTAAAGTTGAGACGGGCAGTCGTCCCAGGGTGAAAGTTAATGGCGCGGGTGTTGTGTTTCTGTTGCTGGTGCTGCCATCTGTTGTCGCCCACCTCATTCACCCGCCAATATTCAAATCCCTTTAAGTTCTTTTTCTCTTTTTGCCGGATTGTCACCTCCAATTTCCTAGATCTAATTCGAGGTGGACTAGTCTATTTCTACTCTTCCTCCTGAGGTTGTAATAACTTTTCCAACCGGTTTTCAAGTGGATTTTGCCTCGTTTTCCCTCATGGGTACAACCCCACTAAGACCCCTCATTTTGAGGGTCCGTATCCAGTGTACCCCTCATCAAGTACACATTTTCATTTAAGAATACTTAACCCAAATTACACTGCTTATCTAAACTTCCCAAACATGATACATAAATAGGTAGAAGTAGATTTAATGGAAGGGTATTGGACATAATGGAGATTCCTTGTAAAATCAAATTATCTGATCTAGTTAGGAGAGGAGTGATAAGAGTAACATTCATCCCGAGATAACACACCATTGATGATGCTGTTCAATATACACATGAAAAGCAAATCTGAAAATTTAAATACTGTCCCTTTTTCCATGGTGGCGATCCAGATAAGGAAAAAAAAAATATAA
The DNA here is from genome assembly GCF_036320965.1 of Panulirus ornatus. Lineage (NCBI taxonomy): Eukaryota > Metazoa > Arthropoda > Malacostraca > Decapoda > Palinuridae > Panulirus > Panulirus ornatus. Next base: position 13,144,314 of record NC_092263.1, on the reverse strand, counting down.
AGGTTGATAGAATTCGGAACCAATCTAAGATAAAAAGCCTGAGGAAAGAACTTGATGCTTTAAGCTAAAAAGATGAGAAAATATATGATAAACTATTCGTGATAAGAAATGAGGGATTTTTTTTTTTTTTTTGTAAATCGTTTCCAACGGTAACGAAGAAGCGCCATCCAGGAATCATGAGGAATCAAACCGAAGTATATCTTGGAAATACCAGACGGATAGCAAGTAAGATAATATAACAGCCTGATGAGAAAGATGGAAAAGGTTTATTATCCAAGGTGATTATTACAAGAGAGATGAGAAATCTACACAAGCACGGAATTATGCAAGAGAAGCTTTGACATGGCGGGAAACAGCTCCTGATGAGGCCATGATTTGTACAACTTGTGTGACAGCAGTGCAAGATAGGCGTTGAGGATAACCAAGATATCCGGCCAAGATATGAGGTGAGTGGAACACGCTAGCCTTGTCCAATGGTAGAATCTGGTAGTAAATTCTTTCTTTCAGATGCATCCAATATGCAGTGCATGTGGCGGCACAGAACAGACAAATTAGCCAAACCTTACCTAATGGTAGCGTCACATTGTACGAACTCGTATATAAGTAGATGGGGGTCTATATTAACTACTATTATCTTCCTCAAGCAACCAATTCCTTCGCCTGTCTCTCTCTACACACAGGTCTTAATGTAATGGGCGAACACGTCCATTTGCAGTTTAGACTTTGGCTTCCCAATTAAGGAAGAAGTTCAGCCTCGTCCCATCATGTCCCCCATCCAAAGCCAACACCCTCAGCCCAAGCACCTCCCCTTGAAGGCGTCACACTTGCCACCCCCTATTTACCACCATGACCACACCCTCATCGTGTGTTCATCTCTCCAGAGACTAAACCCCCTAAGCCACTTACCATTACCTTATTCGTCTTTAGCCTTTCATTTAACACTGATACTCATCATGACATTTTTTTTTTCTTTGGACAGTCTCCTGTTACTCTGTCTCCCTGCTAATTTATGATTATATTTACTGGCGTTTCCATCTTAAACAAAATAGTTGTTATTAAAGCCTGACTTGAAACCTTTACCCTTTAGCTTCCAAATTGAGTTGTTAATGCCATTTGACTTTTAACTTCTGAATTATGATCTTAAATGTTAATATTTGTGAGTTTGTACTGTCGTCTGTTGGAAGGCAGGCAGTCGCCAGCTGCTAGCCAACTCATGTCATACAGTGAACGTTTGTCGTGGAAGAACCACTAGTCTTTTTTTTACTTAAATTAAGGCAAGTAGTGAATTGCTACGTTTGGTTCAGTCATGTTTAAAGATGTAGAAATGAGATGAAAAATAATGCCAATAGGCCATCTCCTATGACCTAAAAATACTTCTCTACATGAAGTAGATTTATTTAAACCAGTCGTAACGTTTTGAAGTTAAGGAAATGCTTATCAAACACATTCCTTAGAAAAGGTGAGGACTACGAGAAGACATTTCCTGCAAAGGGGAAGACTAAGAGAAGACTACACATAGGTAAAAGCTACGAGAATAGTAGCTACCGCTGGTGCAGAAGCAGTAAGGGAGGTGAGTTGAGGTATAAATACCTAGCCGCTGCCACAGGTGCCCCGAGTCATTACTGGGTTAACATGGGAGATTTCCAGGTCCCATGTTGATTTTGTGGGAGGGACGATGCGTTGTTAGGGACTCACAATGCAGCTACGGGAGATAGGAGTTGTTGCTAGGACCCCTTGGTACTGCAATAGGAGGGATGAAGGTTTACCGGATCACGTATAACTGCCACAGGGAGGGAATAAAGGTGTTTCCGGGACTCTATTCTTGCTGTTGCAAGAGGAGTGAGGGCTTACCGGGTCTCGTAGTATTGTTGCAAGAGGGAGAAGGATTTACCAGGTTTCGTAGCACTGCTGTAGGAGGGATAAGGCGTTGCCAGTCAGTTACAAGGGTCTACTGCTGCAGTTGGTGTACCATTACCAGGGTGCTGACAATAGTTGATGATCATGGTAGAAAAGTTGGAGTGTCCCACTTCAGAAATTCAGAAATTCACGGGTGAATGCCCTACGTTGGCTGAGCGCGGTTGATTAAAGGCCAAGCTATTCTGCAACGAAAAAAAAAAGTTGTACCCAACACAAAGATCATTCTAAGCTTGCCACCTGGGAGTGCTGGCGTGAACCCCACCGTTTTATTAGACACCGATACTATTTTGGGAGGTGTTCGTAAAGTGTGACAAAGGATAGGCAGAGAACTCCGGGGAAACACAGGGAGATATATGATTAAGAGCTGTTTTTCTGTAGCAAGATAGGCTTTTGCAGTCTCGTTGACACACAAACTAGGCTAGGTTGTGCTTCTAGGTTTGATATTGATTTAGGTTAGGTTTGGTGGTTTGATTAGGTGGTTACGTTAAGTTAGATTAGGTTTCATCGTTTTTAGTTGGTTGAGTTACATTTGGTTTGGCGGTAGGTTAGAGAAGATTGTGTTCATTTGGCTAGAATCCATCAGGAGAGGCCTCAGTTCATGGTGAACCTTTAACCTGGCTCCAGGGACCCCCTATACACTCACAACACTGGCTACAGGGGCGCAACATCACAACATTGGTTCCCGGAGACTCCACATCGTAGCAAAATAAGACACTTGTAATGCAAGGATGAAGGATGGGGGGGTCCCCACGAGTGAGAAAGCTCCCTCCCTGCACGCATGAATTACGACAAATTTTGGCTAATAACATATGCGATAATACAGAGGTAAGAGAATGTAGACAAGAAGACATAGATAACAAAAACAATACATGTGGGTTGAGAGCGGATCGATTTGATGGAGGTCAAGCGACCAACGTGGCACAGGTGTTGGTGTTGTTGATTCTCGTTTTCTGTTGGTTGTGGTGGTGAGAGGAGAGACTCCTTGAATAATGCATGGCTAATTATTCTCTTGACGTGGCTGGAAACAGGTGATACCGCGACAGGAAATCTTTGATGATGTTAAGTTTTTATGGTGATTTAGAGTGTGATGGTGTGATATCACATGGATGTCTGCGTGACGGTGACACTAAGATAATGAGTGTGATAATGGTACTGTGGTTGTGTTTTGATGGTGATGGGAATTAAGTTTCTATAACGTGAGCACTGACAGTTGCAACACAACAATGTGGCGGTGACTTTTGGATGATGCAGTTTGTCCATGGTGACGTTAATACAGTGAACCCGTGGTAATGATGGAGTTTCGATATGTCTGCCAAGGTGACTATATTTTTTTTTTTTTAGATTGTGATATCAGTATGTTCGTCATTTGGAGAGAGTCTTACACTCGTATGGCCTTGTCTCACAACTTTTTATGTAAGTATACATAAACACAAGCACACACACACACCAGCCTCAGCCAGATCCACAGTTGTCGGAAAGCTTGATGGGAAGATAAACACCTGGGATTGACTATGGGTAGTCGTTGACCACCACGCTCGGGTATCGAACCCGTGGCCGTAGTAACACCCAATCATTACACCAAGGAGGTCCGTGTAGGGTAGTTATGGGTACTTAGTGATTTTACCCTCTAAAATGCCTAGCTGTTTTTTTTTTTTTCCAAAAGAAGGAACAGAGGGGGCCAGGTGAGGATATTCCAAAAAAGGCCCAGTCCTCTGTTCTTAACGCTACCTCGCTAACGCGGGAAATGGCGAATAGTTTAAAAGAAAAGAAAAAGAATGCAACATGATTAAACCGTTGATGATAATGACTAATCAAGGCACGTTAGAATTAGATCCATTAATTTTAGAGAGAATTGTAAAAAAAAAAAAGGTTTTATCGACTGTTCATGAGTTTGTGTTGAATTCTGTCAGTCAACTCTGGCTTGTTTTGCCCGATGGAGGTTATCCGTGAGATGACAGCCGAAGGTCGCGCAAACCCTTGTGTCGTCGCCCTGACAACCTCAAATGTATCTATTTTCTCCGTAATTAGTCCTCTGATATATATATATATATATATATATATATATATATATATATATATATATAATATATATATATATATATATATATATATATATATATATATATATATATATATATATATATATATATATATATTTATATATATATATATACATATATATATATATATATATATATATATATATATATTTTAATACTATTCGCCATTTCCCGCGTTTGCGTTAAGAACAGAGGACTGAGTCTGAGGGAATATTCTCACCTGGCCCCCTTCCCTGTTCGTTTTTTAGGAAAACTTAAAAAACGAGAGGGGAGGATTTCCAGGCCCCCCCCCCCCGCTCCCTCCCCTTTTAGTCGCCGTCTACGACACGCAGGGAATACATGAGAAGTATTCTTTCTCCCCTATCCCCAGGGATATATATATATATATATATATATATATATATATATATATATATATATATATATATATATATATATATACACACACATATGTTTTTTTTTCCCAAGAGAAGGGACAGAGAAGGGGGCCAGGTGAGGATATTCCCTCAAAGGCCCAGTCCTCTGTTCTTAACGCTACCTCGCTAATGCGGGAAATGGCGAATAGTTTGAAAGAAAGACATATATATATATATATATATATATATATATATATATATATATATATATACACACACACACACACACACACACACACACACACACACACACACGCACGAGGTAGCGCAAGGAAACAGACGAAAGAAATAGCCCAACCCACCCCCATACACATGTATATACATATACGTCCACACACGCAAATATACATACCCATACATCCCAACGTACACACACACATATACACACATGCACGCAACTCACACCGTCTGCCCCCATTCATTCCCATCGCCACCGCGCCACACATGGAACAACATCCCCTCCCCCCCCACCCATGTGCGCGAGGTAGCGCTAGGAAAAGACAACAAAGGCCCCATTCGTTCACACTCAGTCTCCAGCTGTCATGCAACAATGCCCGAAACCACAGCTCCCTTTCCACATCCAGGCCCCACAGAACTTTCCATGGTTTACCCCAGACGCTTCACATGCCCTGGTTCAATCCATTGACAGCACGTCGACCCCGGTATACCACATCGATCCAATTCACTCTATTCCTTGCCCGCCTTTCACCCTCCTGCATGTTCAGGCCCCGATCACTCAAAATCTTTTTCACTCCATCTTTCCACCTCCAATTTGGTCTCCCACATCTCCTCGTTCCCTCCACCTCCGACACATATATCCTCTTGGTCAATCTTTCCTCACTCATTCTCTTCATGTGCCCAAACCATTTCAAAACACACTCTTCTGCTCTCTCAACCACGCTCTTTTTATTTCCACACATCTCTCTTACCCTTACATTACTTACTCGATCAAACCACCTCACACCACACATTGTCCTCATACATCTCATTTCCAGCACATCCACCCTCCTGCGCACAACTCTACCCATAGCCCACGCCTCGCAACCATACAACATTGTTGGAACCACTATTCCTTCAAACATACCCATTTTTGCTTTCGGAGATAATGTTCTCGACTTCCACACATTCTTCAAGGTTCCCAGGATTTTCGCCCCCTCCCCCACCCTATGATTCACTTCCGCTTCTATGGTTCCATCCGCTGCCAGATCCACTCCCAGATATCTAAAACACTTTACTTCCTCCAGTTTTTCTCCATTCAAACTTACCTCCCAATTGACTTTACCCTCAACCCTACTGTACCTTGCTCTTATTCACATTTACTCTTAACTTTCTTCTTTCACACACTTTACCAAACTCAGTCACCAGCTTCTGCAGTTTCTCACATGAATCAGCCACCAGCGCTGTATCATCAGCGAACAACAACTGACTCACTTCCCAAGCTCTCTCATCCCCAACAGACTTCATACTTGCCCCTCTTTCCAAAATTCTTACATTCACCTCCCTAACGAACCCATCCATAAACACATTAAACAACCATTGAGACGTCACACACCCCTGCCGCAAACCTACATTCACTGAGAACCAATCACTTTCCTCTCTTCCTACACGTACATATGCCTTACATCCTCGATAAAAACTTTTCGCTGCTTCTAACAACTTGCCTCCTACACCATATATTCTTAATACCTTCCACAGAGCATCTCTATCAACTCTATCATATGCCTTCTCCAGATCCATAAATGCTACGTACAAATCCATTTGCTTTTCTAAGTATTTCTCACATACATTCTTCAAAGCAAACACCTGATCCACACATCCTCTACCACTTCTGAAACCACACTGCTCTTCCCCAGTCTGATGTCTGTACATGCCTTCACCCTCTCAATCAATACCCTCCCATATGATTTACCAGGAATACTCAACAAACTTATACCTCTGTAATATGAGCACTCACTCTTATCCCCTTTGCCTTTGTACAATGGCACTATGCACGCATTCCGCCAATCCTCAGGCACCTCACCATGAATCATACATTAAATAACCTTACCAACCAGTCAACAATACAGTCACCCCCTTTTTTGATAAATTCCACTGCAATACCATCCAAACCTGCTGCCTTGCTGGCTTTCATATATATATATATATATATATATATATATATATATATATATATATATATATATATATATATATATATATATATATATATATATATATGGATAGATAGATAGATATATGTAATCCATAGACAAAGAACGAAAAAAAACATACTAACAATCTTAGTGGCACTGTAAAAAACCAATAACTACAGAAGTGACATAGCATACGTGATTTTATACAGCTAAATTCTTTATTTTATCTCATTCTTGAAGTGATGAAAACGTTCATGCAATGTAAAAAGATACCGCCATACAGAGTACAGATTTGATTGAGAAGTTTGAGGGTTTATATTTTGTCGTGATTTTTATTGTTGTAATGGTGATGAGGTGCATTACCAAGTTACCATAAAATCCAATGGCTTGCGGCCATCAGCAGTTGCTGCTGTCATGATGACTTTCTGATATTCAAGGACAATGGAATACAGTCACCCAAGATATAACCTGTACTATGAATATGATTCATACATATAATTTTCTTGTACTATACTGATATAGCCATTACAACCCCAGCTTCTCGTATATTCCGTAACGATATGATTTATGGCGGAGCTTCCATTAGATAGAAAATGTGGTGAATAGATATCTGGGATTTCAGTATTAGGCTCCTGTGTACGCACGTCTACGAATTTTCTGGAATTATAGGATATACAGCAAGTTAGTATGGACCCACAGACTCGGTAGCTGGTAGACAAACCAATCGATACTATGAGATAACGCTTCTAATCAGATTAGCTTAATATGTGTTATTCTTTCATAATGCGGCTAGTAACAGGAAATATCCATAGGTGACCAGCAATTTGTGACAAATAGCATGTAGTAATGACGATATTTAGGTTTTTGAGATATACTGTCACTGAAATGTGTTATAGAATTAGCAATGTTTTGATGTCATCATTAGCCGAGAACACTTTTGAATTTTCACTTGGATTGGGACCCCCTGTCACAGCAGTAATACCAAAGGCGCTCCTTGCGCAGTGTAATGATTTATTTCTGCAAATGTTATTGGTGATCATTGTGTACCAAAAGTAAGATTGGTAAAATTCAACGTAGACGGAGTAAGGCACGTTGTATATTTATACACAAAGAACGTCGGAGTGATTTATGAGTAGTATAAACGTGAGACTGAATGTCAGCGTTGCAAGTAGGCTATTTTTGGTCTCAGGAAGACGCAATAGTTTAACATTCCATAACGATGGGGGACATATTCATGAAGATTGATTTCCATCACTTGTGACAGGGGGACATGTCAGTGACGTCATAATTGTTGGAGGGTAAGGGACGTGTTGATGACGGTTCATCTCCAACACGATGGGGGACCTTCCGTTGGTGATGGTGATGAGGGACAATATTGGTGGCGGGTGATCTCCAACACTGTTAGGGTGTGTGATTAACAATTTGTTCAATTTGGGGAAAGGATTCTATTCAGACTCATGAGCTCCCATCTCGTACAAATAATTTGTTTATTGGTATTTCATGTTTTTTTTTTTTAAGTCGATTCTTGTAGATTTCGGAGACCTGGTTGAAAGAGAAGTTGTCAAAACGATTCATAAACTCTCATAGGTCATTTCTTGGTAGCTACTGTCTCATTGCAGCTCAACTTCGAGTGGGGAGTCCTTGCCCTTCGCCAGCAGATGTTGTTTCCGAGTCAAGTGTTGCGGTAATGCATTCTTCAAATTAGATCTAACGAGATGTGGGTTAATCTTCGGAACATTTCCATATTTACGTATTCAAAGACTGTTCTGATGCGAAACTTGATTTGGTGCACCTCTTGCGGATTTATGCACATTTCTGCCAGCGTATTCAAGTGAGAGGCTGGGGAAAATGTTGATTCCCTAATACTCCTCAGGCTCAGATTGTGTTCTCTGCAATTCGGTATCAGAGAGATGTGCGACCATGATATACATGATTATCAGGGTGCGTCTAGATTTTGCGTGGATTATCCCGCTGCCGTTAAGCCTTCGCGGATAATCGAGAGGATTAGCAGAGAAGGGAAGACATGACTGGATCCCCCATGTTCTTCACAGGTGACGAAATCCCTCATATTAAACCTAATGTCCCGCTTATGTTTTTTTTATTTTTTTTTTTTACCATTGATGCCAAACTTCCCCTCTTGAGAATCATGTTTTAGGATACCCCAATCATGTTTGTCTGGCTGATAAGTACATAGTGATGGGAAATATAAAAATGATAAACCTGAAGGGATATACTTGTGGTGTAGAAAAGGGGTGGGGGTGTGCACTCCGAATCAATGTCTGGTCTAGGATTTATATATAAACTATCCCCCAACATGCTGACCAGATCCTTTTACTACAAGTATCATATATACTGTCTGCCATCATCTTTTCCCACCGAGAGTAATGATCGGATACCAATCAAATGAAGCGTTAGATGGTCCTAAATCCAATCTGGCCTGGAAGCAGAAACCTAGGAGTGGGGGTACCTGGTTCATGTGAAAAAGTGTGTTATCATCTGTTGATGCAAAGGCTGGGGTTATCTACCCACGACGGTGGGTCGGGATGAAGGGTTTCAGTGTCCATACAGCCTCGGCCGCGAGGGTGTAGTTATACCTTGGTGTTCGTGGTGTCTTCTTCGAGGTCTTGGTTACATCTCCACGTACCTGCAGTTGTGCCAAATGGAGGGAGTACGACATAGGAAGGTGGGTATGGGTGTGTAGGGCATGCATAGAGACCCCCCCTAAGGGGTAGTCTCGATTTTTTACCCGTATTATCGGATTGGTCCCGGGTAACAAGTTATATGGGTTCAGGTAGATGATGATAGATTGAATCTGCTGGAAGAAAAGTCACTAGTTTAAGTATTTCGGTGTTAAAGGTCCTGAGATGTCTTGTCATTACAGGAAACATGCATTTCCACCGTTGATGAGGATTTGGGCAGTTGATTTGATTTTTTTTTTTTGATAATAAGGCCAATTCGGTGTTTCATATTTATGGTTATAATACTATTACAGTTTATTTTCGGTTTGTCATTATCGAGGGGTAGGGAGGGTGTGGCGTGCACAATGGTAATTACAATCTTTGCAGAACGTTACTCGGGTTTTTTTTTTATATTTAATTTATTATAAGTTTGCTGGGTAATTGTATTGGGGAAAATGACTTCAGCATCTATTGAATACACTGCCATCAACTATACTGTAGTCTTATGTGAAGGGCTGTAATGATCTGGAGAATGTTGGAGGTATTTGTAACAAAATTCGTCCAAGCAAAACCTATTCTAGGTTTGGTATAGTTGGGCCTTGTGTGGAAGAACATTTATCTCAGTCAAGTGGGGTGAGGGGTACAACAGCAAGATAAGAAATTTCTTTTTTTTAAGTTATTATCTTTGCGATATGTTGATTCTCGCTGTTTCTCAGCCTTAATGATCACATCAAAATCATTATTTTCCTTGAACATCTTTTTTAACGATGCTTAGGAATGGTGCAGAACCCAGAATCACGTATCTATTTGTTGCTTTACACACATCTCAGACAGTGGTATCAGTTCACTGCCTTGTGCTTTATCATTCAAGATTACCTCAGTCCCTACCTCAGTTTTAGAGTCTAATCGTCCTTTTAGGCAAGAAGTATGTTACTCATGCTTTTTTATCACGCTCTTCTCATTGAATTGATAATGAAAGTCAGTCATATGCTGCGAATGCTGCAAAGTATCTATTATTTGCACACCTGAGAGCAAAATTGCAGAAAACAAAAGCACCCATTTGACAAAATCATGATATACTCGTTGCCTTGTTCCTGATGTATGGGAGTAATACATGCTGGAGACAGAAGTTGCTTGTAGAGCAGTTTATGTATGTGGTTCACCTCTGAAATTAGTTTCAGTAGCTAGACCATCTCATACAGTTGATACCACTGAATTGTAGTATTCAGATTGAGTTGAGTACTTTCTGTGAATATGAGACATGTGTTCCCTTGAAGGAAAAATGTGTGAGAAATCAAAATGCATGAATAATGGTAAATTTCCATGCATTGATTTCTAAGACTTCAATTTAATCAAACTCCAGCCTGAAGTCTCAAACTTGATAATTAGGAGTACAAGCTAAGGGTAATGAACTAACTTAACTAGTTACATTATGCTCCATTTGGTATTTCTCTCAAATAGTTATTGCTGTTTCTGTATTTTGTCAAAATAACAATAAATTGAATCATTGGATAATGTAAAGAATAATATCTTATATTTCATGATTGACTCTCAGTTGACAAGTGTTTGAACATTTTGAACACTGATTTTTTTTTTTTTTTTTTTTTACTATGCATAGTGTAGCAATTAGTGTCCACAGGTGTGTCAGCAAGTGTAACGACTTGAGCTCTAGCCTTCATAACACCTGCTGCACTTTCTGCCAGGCTGGCACATGCTTCATTTTCTGTGTGACTCTCCCTGAGTTAGCTCTGTTGTGAGACAACTATGTTATTTTCCCTTGATTTTGTTAAGCCCTATTTGAGTTGAATGTGTGTCCTCATGAGTTGGCAGTTTGGCCCTTCCTGCATTACCTATGTGGTTCTCCTGAAGTCAGCTATGTAACCTCCCACAGTTGATTATGTGGCCATCCCTGAGTTAACTGTTTAGCTTTCCCTGAATTGACTGTATAGCCTCCCATGAGTTAGCTGTTTGGTCCCCAGAGTTACTTGTGTGGCCCTTCCAGAGTCTGTTGTGTGGCCCTCCCAGAGTCTTTTGTGTGGCCCTCCCTGAGTTTGTTGTTAGCCCTCCCTGAGTTGACTGTGTGGCCCTCCCAGAGTTGATTATGTGGCCCTTCCTGAGCTAGCTGTTTGGCCCTCCATGAGTTAGCTATATTGCCCTCCCAGAGTCAACTATGACCACTTCCTGAGTTAATTATGTGGCTTTTCCAGTGTTAGCTGTGTGGCTTTCCCTGAAATAACTGTTTAGCCCTCCCCAAGTTAAGTGTGTGGATCTCCCTGAGCTACCTGTATGGCCCTCCTTGAGTTAACTATGGAGCTCCCTAAGTTAACTCTGTGGCCCTTCCCGGATGTTAACTGCTACTGGATGGATAATTGTTGAAGTCAATTGGAGATAGTGTATTGAAATGACCATAGAAAATGCAGTCTTCATTTGTAGTGCATTTGTTATCCAGAATTGAAATAGAAAGCTGTAAATAAGACTTGTTGAAGCATATTTTTTAACTTTTTGGTTGTCCATGCTTTAGATAACAGTTTGGTGTATAGTTTCATGAAAAGATATATGAGGAAACATGATGGTTGAAGAGGAATGTAATGATTTACGATTACGGGCTGTGGCAGCAAGAGTTGATTCATCAGTGCGCCATTATAGCAATGCTATAAATGGGAAAGATTCATTGGTGGATATTGAAATGGTAAATACACTGTGAATGAAGTGAAAGCTTGCCTTTCATGTGAATTCTAAGTTTCTTAGCAATACCAAAATGTTTGAGGCATATTACTGTTGTTTATATAGTTATGCATATTATATGATATATTATATCTCTTTGCTTTTTGATGCTTTGTGTTGTTATTCCAAGTCTTTCTTCCCAGGAAGAGTAAGGGGGCAAAGCAAAATAGTAGCCTAATCTTCAGAACCAAATTTGCTTGTCATATTAGGTTCATTTTACTATCTTAAGAGAAAAGTATATGCTAACATGATTATTATCATGCTGCATTGTGCATTGGGAGGAAAATTTATAAAGGGGTATGTTGCTGATACGTATGCCATATTGATTTCTTTCTATGTAGTCTCTGTATAAACTTATTTTCTGTTTGTAGATCCACCCTGGTTAGGAATGGAGTAATATTAACAGGTAGAGATTTATTATAGAAAATTCATCCATCATAGTTACTTCTTATGAAGCATATGGCTGATTAAGGAGAAAGTGTCAGTTGTTTTTCTGGTGAATGTGAATATGCTTTTTAAAGGAAGTTCCTTTGTGTAACAGAAGAAATGTGGAAAGAAAACTTGTTTGAATTGGCCACTCCTTGACTTTCCAACATGCACGTAATTGTTGGACAGAATGACCTGTCAAATCCTTGGCTTGGAAACCAACTCAGTGAAACCAAAGTGTATCTTTAAAGAAGGTAGGAAGGGAAGAAAAGCAACATTGAAATGAAGTTTTAGGGGTTCAAGTTGAGACATGAGAGGAAGTTGATAAGGTTGTATCACTGTCACTGGAGAGAAAGTGCAGTATCATTGAGGAAATTTTTTTCTAGTGGAATCGGTCATTTCCCTGTTGCTAACTACAGTGCAGTCTTGAAATTACAGGAGCCCAATGAAAGGTTTTCTGATAACTTGTTCTTTTGTTTGACATGTTTTGTAGATGTTTATTGTGCTTTTGTTTTTTATGATGTTTTCTTTGGTTTCTAGAATTTGCCCTTGGTTTCGGAGTCATTGTTCACAATGCAGGCAAATCTGTACTCATTTTTGGGACTGTCATCATTCCCTCTAACAAATTGTTCTTTTAAAGTTCAGAAATGATAGTTTTGTGAATTTTGATTCAGATCTTTCTTTACAGTCAGGAGGTGACATGGGAGTGGCTGCAAAAGGTATTGCTTCTTCGGGCACAATGCATACTTCATTCCGTCTGATGAGACTTTTCTTTTATCTTGTCATTTTCACCCTTACGTCACTGATTGTACTGGGTAAGTTTTAATGAAAAATTTTCAAAGTTGCTAAAGTTCTCGTTAATGTATACTTTATGACCTGAATTCCAGCTAGAAAAATCTTGTCACTGTCTATTACAGATGTAGATATATCCTCATTTCAGAGGTTCATGAATCTGAATCAGATTTTGCATATTTAAACATATCCAGAAGGCATGATTTTGAATGATAGATTGAAATGTTTGAATCGTTAGTGCACAGTCACATTAGACCACACTATAAAAAGAAAAGAGGACAGATATGTTCAGTGTCAGAATAATCAATACAGCTGTAGCAGCATGATGTGACATGCACCAGACTTGATTGCAGTGAACAGTCCTTCTAAGTTTAGCACAAATAGCATCATGTTTACAACACTAGTATAGAGGCAGTAACAGATTTTCCACTGCATAAGGGATTATGATTTGAAAATTATGTTGATATTGAAATACAGTAACATGGGTGTTACTGGGCTTTACCTGCTTGTGGTTACACTTTGAGTGGAAAGTGACTAATTATTGTCAGTGGACAAAAAAGAGTAAAGTCTCAGTGATGAGCTTTTTTTTCTGCAAAAAAAGTCCATCATTTCCTTGCCACTGATTGAAATGCACCCTTGAGGTTGCAGGAGCCTCATAAAAGGGATATTGGTTTTTGTATGAAAATATAGTAATAGTACATTAACTTGAAAATAAGTATAGATGTATTATTACATATTGCTCCTGGAGAACATCAAGCATTAGCCAATGCACTTTATATGCTTACTTGTTCTCAATAGATTTTGAGGTGATAAAAGATTCCAAGTTAACACATTACATTCAGTAATAGAAATGAACATGTCTGAATTTAAGTGCATGGTTTCCAAATTGAATATATAGTATGAGATATTGTAAATTGATAGATATTAGATAATACCAAATGAGGACTTCATGTGTTTATAGACATGTGAACAGAGGATTTTATGAATATCTTGTCAGCAAGTGAGACTATAGGCACGTGAAATCAGTTAGATTCTTTTATGTCGTTATGCTCTCTTTCCTCAGTAACTCTACACAACACCTGGCCCCTGAAGAGTGTTGGGCACAGCACCAACTCCTTGGACCATGTATCTGTGGCCCTAGGTGTGCAGGAGCGAGTACATGCAGTTATAATTGATGCAGGGTCGACAGGCTCTCGTGTACTGGCTTTCACGTTCTTTAAGAGCCTCACAGGTAAGAATTTGGTCAAGTGATGTTACAGTATCATTATTATTATCATTATCATTGTTATTATTATTATTGTCTTTTATTTCTTTCATACATTTTTGCCATTTCCCATGTTAGCTAGGTAGCACCAGGAACAGATGAAGAGTTGGCCTCATTCACTCACATCCACTCTCCCAGTGTCATTATTTTCAGCATATCCTGATGATACAGCACTGGTGGCTGATTCGGGTGAGAAACTGCAGAAGTTGGGGACTGAGTTTGGTAAAGTGTGTGAAAGAAGAAAGCTGAGAGTAAATGTGACTAAGAGCAAGATTATTAGGTTCAGTAGGGTTGAGGGACAAGTTGATTGGGATGTAAGTTTGAATGGAGAAAAACTGGAAGAAGTGAAGTGTCTTAGATATCTGGGAGTGGATTTAGCAGCGGATGGAACAATGGAAGCAGAAGTGAGTCACAGGGTGGGGGAGGGAGTGAAGGTTCTGGTAGTGTTAAAGAATGTGTGGAAGGCGATAACATTATCTCGGAGAGCAAAAATGGGTATGTTTGAAGGAATTGTGGTTCCAACAATGTTATATAGTTGGGAGGCGTGGGCTATAGATAGGGTTGTGTGGAGGGTGGATGTGTTGGAAATGAAATGTGTGAGGACAATATGTGGTGTGAGGTGGTTTGATCGAGTAAGTAATAAAAGGGTAAGAGAGATATGTGGTAATAAAGAGTGTGGTTGAGAGAGCAGAAGAGGGTGTATTGAAATGGTTTGGTCATATGGAGAGAATGAGTGGGGAAAGATTGACAAAGAGAATATACTTGTCAGAGGTGGAGGGAACAAGGAGAAGTGGGAAACCAAATTGGAGGTGGAAGAATAAAGTGAAAAAGATTTTGAGCGGTCGGGGCCTGAACATACAGGAGGGTGAAGGGCGTACAAGGAATAGAGTGAAATGCAACGATATGGTATATTGGGGTAGATGTGCTGTCAGTGGATTGAGCCAAGGCTTGTGAAGTGTCTGGGGTAAACCATGGACAGTTTAGTGGGGCCTGGATGTGGAAAGGGAGCTGTGGTTTTGGTGCATTACACATGACAGCTAGAGACTGTGTGTGAATGAATGTGGCCTTTGTTGTCTTTTTCTAGTGCTACCTCGCGTGCACTCCGGGGGAGGGGTGCCATTTCATGTGTGGTGGGATGGCGACGGGAATGGATGAAGGCAGCAAGTATGGTTATGTACATGTGTATATATGCGTATGTCTGTGTATATGTATGTATATGTTGAAATGTATAGGTATTTATATGTGCGTGTGTGGGCATTTATGTATATACATGTGTATGTGGGTGGGTTGGGCCATTCTTTCATCTGTTTCCTTGTGCTGCCTCACTAACACGGGAGACAGTGACCAAGTATAATCAATGATATGAATAATCCTGTTTTAGCAAGGTAGCATCAAGAAGATGAAGAATGACATTTACTCATATTCACTCTGTATTTCTTGCATATAATGCTCTTAAACCACAGCACCCTATCCACAACCAAGCCCCACAGTTTCCGCTGGTTTCTTCTGACTACTTCTGTGCTATGGTTAATCCTACTGACAGCATGTCACCCCTAGTATTCCATGTTGCTCCAAGCCTTACACCCTTTTGCATGATCAGACCCTGATAGCTTAGAGCATCTATCTCCTCATCCTTGTTCCCACCTCTTCAGATATCATATCTTTTAAGTCTCTTCTAATACTCTTCTTACCACCACATATCTCTCTTAGCCTCTCATTCTTTCCTAGATCAACATTCTTTACCCCAAATGTTGTCTTTGAATATTTCATATCTAGGACATTTACCCTCTTCTGTACTTTGGCATAAAGGACCCAGAACTTGCATCCATACAGCACCATCAGGACTAATATACGATTGAACACACCTGTCTTTGCCCTCACAAACAGTTAACCCTCTTATGCACTCCTCTATGCACCCAAGACCTTTGCCTCCTCCTCTGCTTGTGGTTTGTTTCAGGACCCATAGTTCTATCTACTACTATATCCATTCTTGAATTTCTAAGATAAGCCACTTTCTCCAGGTTCTCTTCATTCAAGCTCACACTCAAACCATCCTGTCTCTCTTCCCCCTAAACCTCATAACTGACTTTTATTCACATTAACTTTTATCATCCTGCTTTCATATCCTCTTAACTTTTATCATCCTTCTTTTAATGCTCTCTCAGACTCAGACTCCAGCTTTTGCCGTTTCTCACTGGAATCTGCCACCAGAGCTTTGTCATCTGCATGTAGCAAATGACTTCTCACCCAGGTCCTCCTATCCCCTCCTGTGTCACCACCCCATTTGAGAACAGATTAAACAGTCGTGGTGACAGAACTTCCATAATGTAGATCCACCTTTACCTTGAACCACTCTACCCTCCTCCCTCCCATATTTCACATACTCTCCTGAAAAAAGAACCTCTTTGCTCATATCTTCCCACACCTTCCTCAAAGCATCTTTATTAACCCTGTCATATGCTTTTTTTTTTCAGATTCATCAAAGCCACACTTATTGTTGTTATTATTTTTATTATGACTATGATTATTATTGTTGTTATTATTATTATTAGTGATAGTAGGTGGATGATTGTTAGTGCTTATATATATATATATATATATATATATATATATATATATATGATGTGAGCATAAATGTGCTAAGGAAAAAAAAGAATTGAAAAATGCATGACACATAAATACATAAATGAGTAAGAGGAAGATAAAGAGTCAGCTTCCTGTAATTCACATGCTGAGGTCTTTAGTCAAAGACAGCGTGATGTCCAATCCCGCAACACTCTCACATCAGGCATGTAAAGGTTTACAGTGATAGCCAGTTTGTGATACTGTTTTTGGTTTTACATCTTTTTTTGCATATATTTATTTTTAAGTGATTGCTGTGTGACATAGTATGCACCATAAGTTAGGATTTTGGGGAAGGAAGGGCTGTTCTGGGGTGGGGTTGCTCAGTGAATGAGAGGGCTGAGCACTAGGGATGTGGGTCAGGGAAAGAGAGGGCCATGCAGGGGATGGGGGTCAGGGAAAGAGAGGGCCATGCAGGGAATGGGGGTCAGGGAAAGAGAGGGCCATGCAGGGGATGGGGAGGTCAGGGAAAGTGGGGGCTATGCTGGGATGGGAATCATTGGTGGGTAGGGTCATGCTTTTGTAACATATTTAGAGAATGGATATCATGAGGAAGGGATAGATTGAAGGATGATATGTTATGAGTAAGATGATTAATAGATTAAAAGTTGTAGCACTTTGATGACATAAACTTCGTGAGAGTTTAAATGCACTGAGAATTACTGAATAAGTGCATCTATGAAGTTTGTGAAAATAGATGTACAATTAGACATAGGGTAAGGGGAAATGGCAGAATGAAAGAACACCTGTGTGATATTAATTGCTCTTTGGAGGAAGCTCTAGAAATGTACTAGCATGTTGATGTTAGGAAGAGGTTCTACCCAGGCCACTCTTTGAGTTCAGAAGGTCTGTATGGTACAGATGGGTTATACAAGCATATTAATCTGTGCATATATCATTTCACTTTCTTCAAAATATGAATACTTGTATTTCATCAGGTATATCAGAAAATTTAATTCTTTGAAAAAATGATGTATTATCTTTTTTCTTTTCTTACCTTTTAGCTTACAACTCATGAGTTTTCCACATTTAGCTTTTCATAGATTTATCCTTATTGTTAATGTTGCTCTAAATCATATGTGATTGTTTAGGGTTACACCATGCATCAAATCTTATCTTTAATTTGAATTTCATTTTCCAAATTTAGTACCAAGGAATAAGATTTTGATTATTATGATGAAGCTGTATCAGGTACCTTTGTTGCTGCAGGTAAACTACTTTGATGAATTTTAATCCTTTCACTGCAGCTGGCTAATGACCCAGCACACACTTCCTGCCATAGATTTTTGAGAATTCATGAAAAAATCTATTTTATTTGTATCAGTGAATACAGTATTAATCATGAGTACAGAAATACAGCACTTGTTTGAATGTAGTTGTATATACTGGTGCTATGAATCATAAAAGGGTGCATGTCATTATTTGTAAGAAGCCAGTCATCTCCCCCAGATCAATGAATATGCATTTGTATTTTACTTGCTTTTGTTACACCAATAGTTTTATGGTATATCAGTATTTGATGTAGCATATATATCAAATGATATGTATATCTGTTTTGCATGAACTGTTATATCCAAGATACCCCAATAAATCCAAGAGATGGATTTTCTGCAGTTGCGGCTTCGTAATGTTGTCGTACTGCTCTCTCCAATGTCTCGAGGGTAACTGAAACATAGAAGGAAAATACCTGATGTGCTTTATATCTGCATATGGTAAATAACAGCAAACTGCATTATGATTTTTACATTACAACTCCTTGTACCATATTTTCAAAAGCAGGAATCCCAGTACTTTATGTACCATTCACAATGAATGGAAAGAAACTGCAATTTTCTGCCATCTGCAGTGAAAGGGTTAATTGTACATACAATAATATGCTTTCCTGAAAAAAGAAATTAGATATGAAAGACCTGATTTTATGTATACATAATTATAAGATTTAGAATTGAATTTGTAATATAAAAACAGTTGTAAGATATTGCAGAATTAAGGATAGATGCCTGAGGCTGGTTTAGTAGCAAACACTATATGTTATACTAGTGGGTGTGCTGTTGTTAACAGGTGGAGGGTGTGAGGAGACAGTAGTGGCCAAAGGACCACTTAGCTTCATCGCAAATAACTCTTCTTGTGGTAAACTTCTTGCTTCTTTTTTCCCTCTCTCCTGTGATGGGCATGCTGAGCTGAGCCAGCCCATGGTTGTGCTGGAATTTTTATTTTGCTCATCAGTGTTTTATAGTTATGCATAGTCTTAGTTACCCATATTTTGTATTTTGGGTAAATGACTGCATGAAGATCTGGTACATCTTAAAGAAGATACCATATGCTACTAGTTGCTTTAGCTTTTAATTTAAGGCTTCTTGATAGGCTGGTGCCATTATGGTCTGAATGCAAGAAATAGCAGTTTGGATTTGTAAACATGAGGCAAAACATGATTATGTTATGGTTTCTTTCCTCCAATTGATAAGGATTAGGTATGCAATATGTGAATAGCCAAGTTGATATTGTATTCCATCGTTCATGCAATTAGTAATTATGCAACATTCTATAATAAAGAGTCATTCTCAAATTTCTTACCCATTCATTCCATACATTCTGTTTAGTCACTGCAGCAGTGTTCAGATATGCCAAGGTATTTTTTTTCTTTCTTTTTTTAGATATAGCAGAGGAAGTTGCACTCTGTCAACATTGTGAAAACTTTAACCTTTAGAATGGTTTCACATTTAAGATAAAGGCAGTTAGGTCATTCAAATCCAGAAGAGCATAAAACAGAAATGAAAAAGAGGTAAGAACAACTGGAAGTAGTGGTCACTTCTCAACTCTCTCAGTATGTTAGAAAACCATGGAGGATTTCTCTGTAGATTTCGCTTAATAATCTAAGAAGCATGAAAATGTTTTTCCACGCTCTTTATGGCTGTGATAAGGGGACCAAAATTTTGGAATCATTAATCTCCTTGATCACTCAGGAATCACTGTTGGATGGTTTAATCTTGATTTAAGATGGCACCAGTTCTTTATTATTAGTAAATAACTGAATAAGATTCTCTTATATAGGCTGGCTCAGCTTTTTACACTTGCATGATGTATGCACAAACATAAACACTTACACACATATTGACATGCATCCACAAGCATTCATGCACACCCATGCACTTACTTACTGGACAGCTCTTAATTGGATTGTGTCACTGTAGACTAATAACAGGTTTTATTAGATTTAATTTGGTATTCAGGGAGTAACACTAGTGTAGTTCTCCAAGAAACTATTTTGGGTATGTAACCTTGAAATTATGTACAAATAGCTGTATTTTGTAACCCATTTTAGCATAGGTTGCTTTTGACAAACCCTTAGTACTCTCTCAATGTATTAACAGTTTACAGATTATCCCATTGAAATGTACCATGTTCCATTTTTTGTTAACAGTTTTTTAGTCATCTTGACAAGTAAAACTAACATTGATAGGTATTCTTAACTTTAACGTGTGGGACAGTTTGATGATTTATCCCAGATAAGCACTCCTTTTAAGTTTTGATACATGACAGTTTTGATAATTACTTTACTGATTTATTGTTAGTCACATAGACAATACAGCTCTGCCCCTCTTGGGACTTTAGCCAAGGCTGTCAGTTAATTTCTTAACTCAGTTTTATTTTGATTTATTGTAAGGCAAAATGGTTAATGAAATACTGAAATGTTTATTTCTACATTGCTTGTTTTCTATTAAGAATACTTTTACTGTATGCTCTAGGTTTGTGATACAAGTAAATAAGAAGTTGGTATGTAACGCTACCTCGCTGAGGCGGGAAATGGCGAATATGTATGAAAAGAATATATATAAATGAATTTTTGTTTCACAGTCTCAGTGTCTATGTATGCTTGTAAATACTTACCTATTTATACTGTATTGAGGATGGAGTTTTACACTTGTGGGTAAAACTTAATACTTTGAGGTGGTTTGGGCATGTGGAAAGTATGCATGATGAGGAAATTACAAGGAAAGTGTATGATGGTACAATTAAAGGGGTTGGTTTGAGAGGAGGACCACCTGTGACATGGGAAATTAGAGTGGCAGATTACTAGGGGGGATAAAAGTAGGGGAAGAGTGTGTGGAGATACGTGTTTGAGGGAGTCATGTATGAACAGGAATGAGTGGAGGCCCTTTTGCTGTGGCCACTCCCTTGATAGGAATTCCCAAAGGGAATGGGCACCAGAGATGTAGGTTGATATTGCCCCATCTTTTGGACATTTTCTACTATAATACAACCTTTTAAACATTTGTATGCTGTCTGCATTGACCGCATCGGTTTATTTTGTACGTCTACCTTTCTTATACAGTAAAAGTACTTATTTACATCTTTTGTTACAAGTTTCTTTCCTGATTTTGTTTTGTGTTCTCTGCTTGTTCTACCCCTTCATCTATTGAAGAACTATTCATTGTTTACATCATCAGTCTGATTTGATAACTCAAAGGATGTGGTCAGGTCACCCTCTCTCTTCTCTTCTTTGATGGGCAAATGTAAGCCTCTATCCTGTGCCTGTAAATCAGGTTTTTTTTAATTGTCACCATGTTTTTCTCCTTTTTTTTTGGACCTTTTCATTCCTTTTAGGTTTTTGTGCTTCTGTAGGTGCAATGACCACACTTGAAAAGCACATTCCAGTTTTCACCCTATGAAGGATGCGAGGAGCTTGCTGAATACTTCCTTTATTTATTTATTTGAATGCTATTCTGATATTTGACAGCAGACGTTGTGTCTCCTTTAATGTGGGACTCAGGTGATATGATAGGGACATTGTTAAATCCCTCTTTCACACAGATTCCTGCAGCTTATTTCCTTGAAGGCAATTTTGACATTAACTGATATTTACTCAAGCTTTCCTAATGTCATTTTCTAGTGACGTGCCAGGTATTATTACTGGTTAACTCCAGTAATTTGCTTTTTGTGAAATGATAGTAATAACCTGGCTGTATATTACTGTTTCCTCTTTACTGCCTTGCACTTCGTTGAATTAAATTTCATTGACCAAATATTTAACCTGTTGAAGCCTAACTACATCTCTGCATGTTGTCATGCTCGTCAGTACTTTTCATTAATAATGCAAGCTAGGCATTATTCTGAAGACTGTTTAGGAATGATTTGAGTCTCTCCAGCAAGTTCACATTCTCAAGGAGCTTTCTGGTGTTCTCTCATCCTTTGCTTCCCTTTCCTCTTTAAATGGACTGTCTTCCAGCCATATCATCGCATATTTAGATATTTCAACACCACTCTCAGTTGTTTTTATTGCCCATGTATTGGCTGATTCCTTTATTTATGATCCATCCACCTCTGTGACTTCTGACTTACAAAGAATGTTCCCATACACCATCATATATTTAACTAGGACATCCAGTAGACATTGTCTGAAACTTCTTAAATTTCCCAGTTGTCCTGTTTCTGCCAGTCTATGTCATCCTTTTTATAGTTTTGTTCAGTACATCATTGTCATTATGATTCATTGTCCCCAGATTTCTGCCCTGTGTCTTTTTTCATCATCACAACTGTTTCCTAATTCTTGCCCCTTATTTCTTTTTTTATCTTCTTTGATACCTGATTAATGGACTGCCTTTCCCTGTGTGTGTGTGTGTGTGTGTGTGTGTGTGTGTATACTTCTTTTGTTAATCTATATATATCTCAACTATTGGAGTAACTTCATGTTATTAGATTCTGCATAGTAATAGATTTTATCAGTATTTTTTTTTTTGTTAGTTCCTATTTATATGTTTTGCACCCTTTTTTAGGTATTTACAGTTTCATAGTTTTTGATAGATATTTCTATGATTTGAATGATTATTTCATTTTCTTTGAAAAGATATTTAAACTTGTGAAGTATGCTCTACAGAAAGTGTGAGAACATAATGTTTGAAATATGAGTTACTCTTGTAATGACTATTAACTTATTAAAGTCAGGATTTTGCTTTTAAGTCATTCATTTGGAATTACTTCTATGTTGCTATTAAAAGAGGACCTTGCATGTACAGTATTAATGTACTTTTAAGCACTGTCATATAAGTCAGAGAAGGTATTTATTGCATAATATTTGATTAGAATATTTTTCATTTAGAAAATGTGTTTTCATTTTTAATAGCTAGGTGTTGAAAGATAAGAACTGCATTAACGCCCAGAATTGTCACTCATTACTTTTATTCAGTGCAGAGGTTGTCCATGTATCCTTTTTACATGATTGATATAACGTATGATGTACTTTTGCCATATTGATGTACAGTATAATGTACTTTTGTCAGTCAAGTTAAATGGAGGTAGCGTCTTAGTTGAACATGAACTTCTCTTTAATCTGACCCACAATGCTTTTTTGCAGACAATGCTCTAAAGCTAGATGATGAATTGTGGCATGAAGTGAAACCAGGTCTCTCCAGTTATGCCGATGATCCTGTGAAGGTAATTTCTAATTGTCTCTCTGCAAGTTCGTGTGTAGTTGTGTAATACTTCTCATAGTTGGTTTTGTGAATATTGAGCTGTAGTGTAGGTGTATATAATTTCATATGGCTGAGTAATATTTGCATGTATGTATATAATTTGCAGTTTTCCTGTAAAATGAATGAGCTGCTGTATGGTTTTATTGGGTGTTTTGTTACTGTGCCTCATTGATATAGTTGTATATAATCTGCATGTTCAAATAGGGTCTCTTCATTTATCTCAGAGACTAGGGTGATTTTAGAATACAGTCGTGTGTATATTGTATCATAGTGTGTATAGAGTGATGTGATGGTGTTATGTCAATTATCATATTTTACTGTGCATAATGTATATATTGGCTGTGTAGGATCCGTGGGCTGGTACTACATGTAACATATTAGTATAACTTTTCCTTTGTGACAGCTTATGCTTTGGGATGTTTGATGAAATGTGATAACCTCAGCAAGGTAATAGTATATGTATTTCTCAGGTTTCTGGTCCTTTTCTATATCTTATTATTACACATTCATAGGACTACTGATTTTTATTTTTAGTCAAGTACTTTTCGAGTAATGGATGGCAGTGCTTTTATGCATTGAGAGAAAGGAAGTATTCATCCTTGTGCAGAATGCTATTCTGTCACAAATAGCTTTTCTAAATGTTTCTCAAGAAATGTAATATATGTGTGTTTCTGTACAGGGAGCTGAATCGCTGGTGCCCTTGTTAGAACTTGCCAAGAAACGTATACCTCGCCAGAGTTGGGCTTCCACTCCCTTGGTCCTGAAAGCTACAGCAGGACTCCGACTTTTACCCAGTGAAAAGGCAGAAGCACTGCTAAAGGAGGTTAGAATTTCCCATTAGGATATTCTATAGTGAAATATATTGTTTAAAGATATTTTTAGGTAAAACAGTGGTTTTGTAGGTAGGGGTTAAGCCATAATCATTGAGCAGATGTAAGAGTGCGAACGTTCATTATTAACTCTCCCACAGTACACATACCACAATCATGCATGATACAACTGTCATGAAGATTTCTACACTACTGATGGCACAGATTGATGTGTATTTCAGGCATGAATTAGGAGAAATAGCTGGGGTAAAGTGAGAGGTAGTTTGAGCAAATGAGGAAATTTTGTAATTAAAGAAGTAACTAGAAGGATGCAGAGATATCAGATCAATTGAGGAAATTTTGTGATTTATAGAAGTGACTAGAAGGATGCAGAAATATCACAATAAGAGTGGATGGAATTGTTCAGAAGATCATTGTTGAGTAAAACAGTAGGCTGACTGAAAAGAAAACTGGCATTAAGTGCATTGAGTAAGGAAGGAGAAGCCTAAAGATGAAATTTTGAAATAAGAAGTGTATTAAATCTCATTAGAAGCTTTTGAAATGTCAGGGACCACATAGAAATCTTCAGAGCTCCTCCGAGGGAAAGACCAGTTATACAAATGTGCTTGAAAGACTGTCACGAATGGGTCTTTCCTTTATATCTCTTTTAGATCAATATTGATTTTCCCCAATGGGGTTCTGTGTCTTGGAGCTTGGCTTTGAAAATAATCCAGACAGCCAAATGAAGTGAAATGTATTTGTGTACTCTGGGAAAGAAAGACTCGCCAAGAAAGTGTTAAGTTGAAGTGAAATAGATTAGTTCATCAGGAAAAGCATTGTTTTAAAGTCATCAGTGGGTTCTTATATGTTGGTTATATGTTACATAAATCTTGTGCTTGTTTTTAGAGAAAGTCAAGACTTAGATTTTATGTTTACCAGTATTACTAATGGGTTGAATGACCAAGTTAGCTGAAGCCAACTTTCTCTAAGGTTTGTAACTTTTGTGGACTAACATATTTGGTGTTTTTCACTGCATACTGTTTACCTTATCATTTTTTTTAAAGGTGAAACATGTCCTGGAATCATCGGGATTCCACACTACAGAGAACTCAGTTGGCATCATGGATGGTCGTGATGAAGGAATCTTCTCTTGGTTCACTGTTAACTACCTCATGGGTAAGTTATAGGTATTTTATTGTTGCTACAGTAGAAATTTTTTTTATTTGAAGAGGATTATTTAATCAGTTAAGGCAAGAAACAAATGATATATAAAAGAAAAAGTAAGAGTAGACTGGGAGTTTGTACTTAGGCACATATGTTGTGTGGAAAATTACAGTGAAATAATGGAAAGTGTTCTTCACTATTGACTATTGCACCTTGTAAAATCAGGTTAGAAAAAGAACATTAAGAAGTTTAGTTCCATGGAAGTCTACTGATTGCTGTTTACACTGGAGGGGATGCTCATGAAAGAATATTTAGTGCAATGAGTGACCTTGTTTGGATTGTTTGTGGTTGTGTTTCATCCTTGTTTGTGTAATGTCATCTTATTTGTTAGTATTTTAGATGCAGACAGTGTATGACATGAGGTATGTTAGGCATAGCTGAATCATGTTTAAATGGAATGATTGGGTGGATTGGTGAATCATTTCGAGGATTTATATGACAAGATGTAGAAGTTAATTGCAAGAACATGGATTTTGTGAATGAAGGAATTTGCGGAAGCAGTATAAGACATTTTTTGCTGGGGAAGATTTGTGAATTATGTAGAAATTAGATATTCAAGAGTGCCGGATCAGGATATCAGATGAAAAACATCTCTCAGTCTGATATTTCTTAAGAGGGGACTGAAATCAAAATGCACGATGTTTTCGAGAGCAGTGCAAGCCTATACTGAACTAGCAGAATCAGATATAATGGATTTTATGCAGTTAAAAGGCACATGACAGCTAGAGACTGAGTGTGAGCAAATGTGTCCTTTTTTGTCGGTTTTCTGGTGCTACCTTGCTGAAGCAGGGGGTAGCAGTGCTGTTTCCTATGGGACGGGATAGCCACAGGAATGGATGAAGGCAAGCAAGTATGAGTATGTACATGTGTATATATGTATAAGTCTGTGTATGTGGATGTATATGTATGTATATATGTCTCTCTAGCTGTCATCTGTTTTCGGTGCATTACACATGACAGCTAGAGACTGGGTGTGAACAAATGTGGCCTTTGTTGTCTTTTCCTAGTGCTGCCTTGTGCACACGCGGGTGGAGGTGGGTGCCATTTCATGTGCGGCGGGAATTGATGAAGGCAGCATGTATGAATATGTACATGTGTATGTATATGTATGTTTTTTTTATATATATATACTATTCACCATTTCCTGCATTAGTAAGGTAGCATTAAGAACAGAGGACTGAGCCTTTGAGGGAATATCCTCACTCGGTTCCCTTCTCTGTTCGTTTTTTTGGAAAATTAAAAACGAGAGGGGAGGATTTCCAGCCCCCCTCTCCTAGTATATGTATGTATATGTTGAAATGTATAGGTATGTACATGTGCGTGTGTGGGCATTAATGTATATACATGTGTATGTGGGTGGGTTGGGCCATTCTTTCGTCTGTTTCCTTGCGCTACCTCACTAACATGGGAGACAGCGACAAAGTATTATAAATAAATGAATGAATAAATATGTATATGTGCATGTATGGGCTTTTATGTATATATACATGTATATGAGTGGATTGGCCTTTCTTTGTCTGTTTCTTGGCACTAGCTTGCTGATGTGGGAAATGGCGATCAAGTATAATGAGATAAAAATAATTTGATAATTTAGATGATAGGCACTGTTTATAGGTCTGTGGAAAAATGTTAAGGAGGTCTAAATGAGATCTGCACCCTCTCATCTTGCAATGATTTGGGAGTCTGTAAAACTTTCAAATGATAGGTGCTAGTTGTAAGAATCTTTTGTAATCATATTTTTTTTGTGACAAAAACTTTTAAGAAATATCACACATTACACCATTGTAGGTACAGCTAGCATACTTCAGAGCCCTAGCAGGGGAGCAGCATGACTTAGAGGGTACATAGCATACATTAACAGTTGTTCACCTTATGTGTGAATCTATTCAGAAAACTTTTTCCAGTTGCTTCTGATAACAAAATAATGATTTTTTTTAGTCTCCCATACACAGAGTGTGTACAGTGGATATTATGAGCACCACAGCCAAAGGAATAACTGAATCTTAGATTCAAAGTTAGGTGTATTTGAAAAAACTTTAATGTGTAGTTGGCTTGAAGATTTGCTTCATGGGGAGGTTTAAAACTTGTGAATCCTGAGTAGTTCAGAAGGTAAAGATGAATATACAGATGCTACTGTGTGTTTCTTGATTGTTGAAAGACAAGAAAATTACTGTAGTACTAAGGAAAGGAATGATAAATGTATGCATGTTTGAGAATGTAAGTATGCATTGTGCTTTAGTGTGAAAATACTTGATAAGGTGAAGAGATGGGAGTAAGACTTCCAAAGTTATTGGCAAAATTTTATATAATGTCAGTATAAATTGAAAAATGATTTTTTTTAAAGTTAGCCAAATTATGTTATGTAATATGAATAGTTTTAAGTTTTGGGTTCCTTTTAAAGGAAGTCAGGATATGATAAATCTTTTTTGATAGGTGTAAATTTTTAGATGTCTTTCCATGCTAAAAAGTACTGAATAACAATTAGTTTGTAATGCTTGACAGAATTCACAAAAAAATCAGTCATCTTAAAAGTTCTATTATAAAGATAATAAGTTTTCATAATGTTCAGTGGATGGTGTTTTACTTGCAGATCGCATCACTGAGGATTCTAAGGATACTTTAGTGGCTCTTGACCTTGGAGGTGGATCCACTCAGATTACTTTTGTGCCTGTTGAGAAAGAAACTTTGAAGAGCACTCCATCTGATTACCTCTCCTCCATATCTCTCCTCCATAAGAACCTCAACCTGTATACACACAGGTACCAGATACCAATTCTGCCCTCTGTCTTTGGCACCTGTGTATTTTATTACAATAAATTGGTTAGATGCTGGACACAAATCAGCAAGCCCAGCCATGACTATTAGCAGCCACCTTATGTGATGACCCCATGGTTGTTTAATTGTTTATGGATGGGGTAGTTAGGGAGGTAGATGCAAGAGTTTTGGAGAAAGGGGCGAGTATGCAGTCTGTTGGGGATGAGAGGGCCGGGGATGTGAGTCAGTTGTTTGCCAATGATACAGCTATAGTAGCTGATTCATGTGAGACACTGCAGAAGTTGGTGACTGAGCTTAGAAAAGTGTGGGAAAGGAGAAAGTTGAGAGTAAATGTAAATAAGAGCAAGGTTATTAGGTTCAGTAGGGTTGAGAGACAAGTTAATTAGTGTGTAAGTTTGAATGGAAAAAAATTGGAAGAAGTGAAGTGTTTTAGATATCTGGAAGTGGCTTTAGCAGCAAATGGAACCATGGAAGCGGAAGTGAGTCATGGGGCGTCTGGGAGCGATGAAGAATGTGTGGAAGGAGAGAATGTTACCTTGGAGAGCAAATATGGGTATGTTTGAAGGAATAGTTGTTCCAACAATTTTATATGGTTATGAGGCTTGGGCTATAGATAGAATTGTATGGAGGAGGGTGGATGTGTTGGAAATGAAATGTTTGAGGACAGTATGTGGTGTAAGGTGGTTTGATCGAGTAAGTAATGAAAGGGTAAGAGAGATGTGTGGAAAAAAAAAAAGTGGTTGAGAGTAGAAGAGGGTGTGTTGAAATGGTTTGAACACATTGTGAAAATAAGTGAGGGAAAGATTGACAGGAAAGATGACAAAGATGATGTATGTGCCAGAGATGAAGGGAACAAGAAGCAGGAGACCAAATTGGTGGTGGGAGGATGGCGTGAAAAAGATTTTGGCCTTGAACATACAGGAGGGTGAGGAGTGTGCAAGGAATAGAGTGAATTGGAACGACCTAGTATACCAGGGTCAACCTTCTGTCAATGGACTGAACCAGGGCATGTGACGCTTCTGGGGTCAACCATGGAAAGTTTTGTGGGGTCTGGATGTGGATAGGGAGCTGTGGTTTTGGTGCATTACACATGACAGCTAGAGACTGAGTGTGAACGAATGTGGCCTTTTTTGTCTGTTTTCCTGGCACTACCTCGCTGAAGCAGGGGGTAGTGATACTGTTTCCTGTGGGATGTGATAGCACCAGGAATGGATGAAGGCAAACAAGTAATGTAATAGATTTCAATGACTCGGTTTACAAAGCCCCAACTTGTGACAAGGTTTTCAGAAATGTAACCTCCTTGTAGATCAGGGGATGATGATGTTTTGCATTTTTGGAAATGATAAGTGTGTTAAAATGTGTGCTGCCATATGTTAAGAAGAAAGAAGCTAGTCATACCTTTTTCTCTTTTCAATCAGCTACTTGGGATTGGGGTTAATGGCTGCTCGAAAGTCTATACTCCTTCAGCACAAAGGGGAAGATGGCATCATTCGCTCACCATGTGTCAACCCAATTGTTGACCACCAATGGACCTATGGGGAAGAAACCTACACAATTAGGTTTGTTTTTTCTTTTTTGTACAATGTGTTTTTATCCTGTCTTAAGCATTGTAAGTAATAAAACTTATGTAATAGAGGGCTCTTCATTTGATTTATTTTCTGGATCATCCCCACCCATCACTACCTATTGTGTCAGTTTCGCCAGCATTTCCTCTACTTCTCCCATAATTGTCACCAATAGTTCTTCTGCTACCATCTTACCACCACAGCAATCACTATCGGATCCACAGTGGAGACTGCTGAAATTCAGCAAACCATTATTTGTTTAGTTTTCACTACCACCATTGTACATAAAATAGTTTCATCTATGTGAACAACTAGATTTAATGATTTTTCGTTATTGTACAATTGGCTTCAGATGTGTTGTATCCCCATGTGTTGCCACACGTGTTGTTCATGTTACAACACTATGCTCCTCATGTAACTTGGGAGCTGATTGCTCAAGTGGTTTCCAAATACTTGGTCTTGACTACTATGTAAAGGAACAACAATCAGTAAGAATGGTACATTTGTTGTAGTTTCTGTAAAAGTCAGTATTTTTTCATACTTGTTTGCCATTCTCATGTTAGCAAAGTAAGCCAGGAACAAAGAAAGGCAGCATTCATTCACTTCCATTATGTAGCTGTCATATGCAATATACCAAACCCCAGCCCCCTGTACACAACCAGGCCCCACAGACATTTTTCTAGGAACTGTATGGAGGCAGCTTCATGAGGTAAGGATGCTTCACAGGACACTGGCTGTTAAGAAGTTAAAGGAATGCCATCTTAATGTCAGACTCCAATTTGCCCATCAGTATGCAAATGAAGGCCTTCATTTTTAAAGTGATTTCAGATGAAAAGATTTATCTGCTGAGGTGTGGGGGAAGTAAGATAGTGAGGCATGATTGTCAGCAGTTGCAACAACAGCTCTGTTGATGTGTTGAATTGACATCTTCCTCTCACTTTCTCTTGAAGCTTTTTTTTAATGAATTTTTTTACCGTTACAGAAACTAATAAATGTATTATTTTCATTACAGATTATTCCTTTGCATATTAGTATGGACCAAAAGGGTATTAGGAAACCACTCTAACAATCATCTCCCTAGTTACCAGTAGTGCAACATAGCCACAAGAACAAGTAAGGCATGATATGGGTAACAACACATTTGTAAGTGACTTAACATGACCATTTAACTTTACAAATAGGGACACTAGTTTCAATTTGCTTTTCAGAGGACCAGAGCAAGCAAAATACCAAGAAATTCGTGGACAAGCAGGCCGTTTGAGTGAGAATCGTCCCATTGCTGACCATGCAGCATGTGTTAAAGCTTGTGTTGAAGTAATAAAGAATCAGGTAATGAATTGATATGAAAGCTTTGAATAAGAAATTCTTTATGGTATAAGCTGTGGTAATTGTACCTTTTTATTGTTCCATGTATTTCTTGCACATTATATATGCTTATTTTTTTCTATTTTATTATGCTTAGTTGCTGTCTCTTGCGTTAGTGAGTTAGCGAAAGGAAACAGACGAAAGAATGGCCCAACCCACCCACATACACATTCATCGACATAAAATGCCCACACACGCACATATACATACCTATACTTTTCAACGTACACATACATGTACACACACAGACATATACATATTTACACATGTACATATCCATACTTGCTGACTTATCCATTTGTGTATGTATATGTATGTATACATTGAAATGTATAGGTATGTATATGTGAGTAGATGGGCCATTCTTCATCTGTTTCCTCGCACAACCTCGCTGACTCAGGAAACAGCAATTAAGTATGATAAATGAATAAATAAATAATATTCATGCTTGCCTTCATCCATTCCTGTTGCTGCCCCGCCCCATAGGAAAGAAACATCATAGCTAACCCATGCTTCAGTGAGGTAGTGCCAGGGTAAGAGAGATGTGTAGAAATGAAAAGAGTTTGGTTGAGAGAGCCGAAGAGGGTGTGTTGAAATGGTTTGGACATATGGAGAGAATGCTTGAGGAAAGATTGACAAAGAGGATACATGTCAGAGGTGGAGGGAACAAGAAGTGGGAGACCAAATTGGAGGTGGAAGGATGGTGTGAAAAATATTTTGAGTGATCAGTACCTGAACATACAGGAGGATGAGAGGTGTGCAAGGAATGGAGTGAATTGGAACGATGTTGTATACTGTGGTCGACGTGCTGTCAGTAGACTGAACCAGGGCATGTGAAATGTCTAGGGTAAACCATGGAAAGGTCTGTGGGGCTTAGATGTGGATAAGGAGCTGTGTTTTTGGTGCATTACACATGGTAGCCAGAGACAGTGTGAACAAATGTGGCTTTTTTTTTTTTCTATTTTCCTGGTACTACCTCGCTGAAGCATGGGGTAGCGATGCTGTTTCCTGTGGGGCTGGGTAGCGCCAGGAATGGATGAAGGCAAGCAAGTGTATACATGTATTTATCTGTGCATGTTTATATATGTATGTATATGTGTCTATGTTGATATGTATATGTGCATGTATGGGTTTAGATATTATATATATATGTGTGTGTGTATATAATTTTTTTCTCTCCTCCCCTAGAAATATATTTTCACATTGAAGGAAAGTATGTATGAGCACCTGTGGCATATAATGGGGAGGGTTTGAATGAGATAGTTCCTGTTTTTCTAATCCATAGATCATGATTTGCTTTTTTTTCCAACAGGTTCATGCCCCCACTGAGTTAAAAAGCAGAGAAATTATTGCTTTTAGTTACTTCTTCGACCGTGCTACAGAAAGAGGTCTTATTGGTATGTTTCATCCTCAGATGGTCCATTATGTTGATGAGTAGTAAATTAATGTATATTTTCTTTATCTAGTGTTGGAAAGTGTAAAGTGATAACTTATTGTATGTACTGTCCTCATTTTATTGTAATGTAAACACACATCTATGAAAAGTAAACTGTGGTTTAAGAGAGATTCAGGGCTCTAACCTTCTGAGATCTCTTTGGCAGTCAGTGCTGTGGATTGGAGACAATGTTGTAAATGGGGAAGTTATTGAAAATCATAGGGGAATGATGGAAAAAGGAAGTTACAGGTGCTGAAACAGGGTCAATGAGAGTTAATGTGAACAAGTACAGTATCAGCAGACTTCAGAGAGAGAAATTTTTTTTTTAGGAAATAGGTTGATAGTGCAAGGAGAACATGGGAACATATGGGAGCATCAGTGAAGGGTGCAGATGGGGAAGTGGTAATAGACGGAGATGAGGTGAAGAGGAGATGGATGGAGTAAGTATGTTGGAGGACCGCTGAACATGTATGATGATAGGTTGGCAGAAATGGGGTGTTTTGGACATGTTGGTATGCAAAGTAAGCATTGATTGCAGGTGTTATTGATTGGATAGTTGTGATTTTCATGTATGTTTGACTCATGGTGAGGTGCTGAAGATTGGCAGAATGCCTGTATAGTGCCATTGTTTAATGGACAAAAGTGAATGTTAAAATTATAGAGGTTATAAGAAAGATGAGTGTACCTGGTAAGTTGTATGGGAGAATGGTGATCGAGAGGGTGTTCATGCATAAAGGAGATTAATGAGAGGAACAGTGTTGTTTCAGGAGTAGCATATGGCATGTGGATTAGTTGTTAGCTTTGAGCAGTCTTTTTAAGAATTGTTTAGAGAAAGGGAAGGATTTGTTTGTTGCATTTATGGACCTAGAGAAAGCATATGAAAAGGTTGGTAGAGATGTTTTGTGGATTGTTATTAGTATATGATGGGAGAGAAGTTACGAAGCAGTGAGGAGTTTTTATCAGGAGAATAAGGTATGCTTATGAATAGGAAGAGAGGAAGGTGAGTGGCTTCATTTGAAGGTGGATCTGCTGATGGAATTTGTGATGTGGTTGTTTAATGCGTATATGAATGGGGTGGTGAGAGATGTGAATATTAAGGGTCTTAGAGAGGGATGCAGGTCAATGCCTTGGATTCGATGAGACAGAGAATTGAACCATATGAGCAGAAGTGAACTAGAGGGAGGATGATGGGTGGGCTAAAGTCCTGAGCACATTGAGGTGTGTGTGTGTGTGTGTGGAAAGGTAGGTCACTGTCTGTAAAGGTAAAGATGGGGATATTTAATGGTGTGGTAGTCCTGATGGTGATGTAAGTGTGCTAGGCATGAGCCGTAGATAGAATAATGCAGGAGAGGGTAGATGTGTTGGAAATTAAATGCTTGTTGACAGTATGTGATGTGAGAAGGGTTGACTAAACGGGAAATGTTAGGATAAGAGAGAGGGATAGAAGTTGAAAGAGTATGCATGAGATAGCTGAAGAGGATGTGCTGAAATGGGTTAGACATGGAAAGGATGAGTGAGGAGAGGCTGACAAAGAAAGTATAAATGTTGGAGTGGAGGAAACCAAGGAAGAGGTGGAATGATGGAGAGAAGGATGCTTTGAGTCTGAATATGCATGAGGGTATGGGGTATGCATTTCAGTGCCTTGCTGTTATGTGGAATAGCAAACTAGTTTGCAACTTGAATATTTTTTTCCAAAAAATTCTGATTTTCAGTAGAAATATTTTATCAGAGCATTTCTTTCCCAGATCCATTTAAAGGAGGAGTACTGACTGTACAAGAGTTCCTACAAGCCTCAGTGCAAAGTGAGTTATTCCTGCTGCTCTTGCATTGCTTAACATTACATATGTTTTGATTAATGTCTTGCTGTACTGTGTGTTTTAGCATACTAATTTTGGTACACTAATAGTGCTCTCTTCCTATGAACTTCATTTACGCAAAAGCCCCAACCCATAATGTATATGTTTATGCTTATGAATATTATGTTACCCTGTGACAGTAATGACACAGCAGAGATATTCTTTTTCTGCTTGGTATTAGTTTACTTCATTTTACAGGTTGTACCTCTTAATTAGGCAGCATTGGGACCTGGCCATTGCCAGACCACAGAAAATGCTGGAAAACAGAAATTTACCCCTAAGTCATGCACACTCAATGTTCCAGTCTCATAGTACTCTCACAAAGTCTTTACAGAAGTTCCTTTATCTAATTTTTTCAGTAACTCTAACTTTTCAAGCATAGATAATGATTTATGCTTATTAGCACTAGCACCATCGTCTGCTCATCTTGGTCTCTTGGATGGCATCCTGAGGAGCTAAAATGCAGCTGAATATGAGAAATTAACAGGACTGTTAACTAGCTCAGCTGCAGTGTGAACAGATTTTGGTGCCTTAGCACTCCTTACAGTGCCACTTTGGTAGCAGATCCACAGACTAATAACTAATGGTGGCAGATTCAAAAGCTGCCAGATTAGAGAGGTACAACCTGAATCAAGTACTGAATTACTGTTTTAGATAGATACAAACACAGGTCTCTAGTTTCCTTGGAATTAGGTTAGCTTCTGCTGTAAGTCAGGTTAATATTCCTTATAATAAGTGTTATGTTACAAGCCTATTTATGTTAATGTTCTTCACAATAATTGTTGAGGTACAAGCCTAGTTATGTTAATATTCTTTACAGTAAGTGTTACGTTATAAGCCTAATGATAATGATACTCCATGCAATAATTGTTCAGGTACAAGCTCTTAAGCCTGTCAGATGTTTAGGCTCTAATACCTAAAGTCTCCTTCTTAGTGTCCCCCTACTCCCTCATATTCTCTAAGAGTGACATGTTGACCCTTCTAGTCAGGCTTTTCTGGCTCATCTTTTCCATATTTTCAAACTATTTCACTGATAGAATGATATTTTGGCAACGTACTATTATAGTTTCCTTATGCCAGAACTACTTTTATGTTTTTCCAGAATTTAATGTGTGGAAGTTTTAGGTAGCTGAGAGACTTTAAATTGTTTTAGCTTTAAATTGTCTGGCATATACAATCCAAGCTGTAAGAATGTTAGTTTTACACATTAGATTATTATGTATTCCTGATGTATGAGATGTTGTGTGTTACTGAATAAAAGTGTTAGAGACCAGATCGACTGAATGGGGAATGTGGCATTACATTGTATAACACTTTGAAGTGAGAGTACTTGGATTAATATAAGTAAGTGAGAGGTATGTAGAGATAACTTGAGAAAATGATGAAGATAAAACTTAGTGTTTTTTGAAGGCCCAAGAACAAAGTAGAAAGAAAAAATATGTTTTTTGAAGGTGCAAGAACAAAGTAGAAAAGAGGCATAATTTGTTTTCATTCACTTGAGTAATACTTTATTTTCTTACCAACAGCATGCAACATTCCCAATGTAGAGCAGCCATTGGCATGCTTAGATCTCACATTTATCAGTTCATTCCTCACCTCTGGGTATGGACTCAAGGGTGACAACACCATAAAGGTGAGTTTACTGTATGCTTGCTTAATATTTGTTATTTTTTATTTGATTTGAAAATGACTATTTTAGAGTTATTTATCAATTAATCAACAGCATGTTTGAATACTAATCTCATTTCTCTAAAACAAGCTTAACCAAGGAAATAATTTCTTTGATCATAGTCACTATAACTTCACTCCAACACTTCAACCACGAGGTGCAAATTAAATATTATGAATTCAGATTATATGAAAAATGAATATAGCAGATATCTTTTGTATATGATAGTATTACATCTACTGATTATTTAGTCTGATAAAGGCCATGTCTTGTTATTGCTTATGCCATATGAAAGGGTTATGCTGAGGGCAAACAATATGCTAGTGTTGTTCATTTATTGTCTGCACTTTCATCTCATTTTAGGAGCTGATGTTTTCTTGGCTGTTAAGATGAGAAAATAGATTCTGAGTCCAGAGATATTTTTATTTTTGACCATAGCCAGAATAGGTCAGGGTTACTTTCTATTTTCCATGTACACCCCTTAGTTGCTGCACTTTAACAAAACCTTTGATGATGACAGAGCTATGGGGGCAAGAGATATGACTGTGCTGTTAGTATGCAAATATGTTCATCATGGTTTAAATTTCATTACAATGCTTGTTGATAGTACACTACTCATTCGTGGTTCAAGACATCATTTGTGGAGGCTGCTGTGATGTGTTGTATGGAAGAATTCCCACTGAATTATGTATTCAAGTGCTGAAAGATAAGAATCCATAGGGTCAGTATGTCATAAGCTCACTTTCTATCAGTTTAGAAATTCTGAACCTGCAACTCATTTCTTACATTTTTCTACAGCTGTACAAGAGGATTGATAACTACGAGGTCAGCTGGGGACTTGGTTTAGCCTTCCATGTTATAAATAATGGAATATGAGGTAATGTTTTTCTGTGTAGTAGATGATGGTGTTTTGCTGCCTCTCTTATGTGATTTACATTGTAAACTGTCACCAAGAAGCAGCATGGGCTGTGGTTCCTACAAATACAGTCTATGCATGAAAAACTTCGTGAAGATTAACTTCATTATTCAGCCTGTTAACTTTACCTTTTTTTAGCTATTAAGTGATGCAGTTAGAGATGATGCAAGAAAATAAGTTCTTGATATATTCTGTCAGGAGACAAGCGTATATATGGAAAGAAGGCAACTGCCAAAAGAAAATGAGTGAACAAGTGTTGTTGGTAAATGGACATAATGAAAGCGCTTTCAAGATTTGTTAATGGAAACTAAGACATTAAATGGTGTGGTCATTTATTTGATGTGTTGAGAGCCTGGACCCAGGTACAATCCCAGAAGGTCTGGAACTTACTCAAGTAGCCCCACCCAATAAAGGTAGGAATAGAGAAGTTAAAGAATTTTGGACCAATAGTGCTTCCACCATACATTATAAAAATTTGGGGGTCCTGAGATGTAAGATAAATGAGCTCATAGAACAAAATTTACACAAACCAGGGCAACACAGCTTAACTGTGGATAGTTGGTGCCTCCTTCAATCATTTGATTGTATGATAGGAATGTAGAAAAGAAAGAGAAAAAATTAGACGTAACGTATTAAGACTGTAAGTAAACTATAACAAATGAGACCATGGTTTCATTGCACCTAGAGTGCATCAGATGATAACTTAAATATGAAGATGGATTTCCAGTGTCCTGAGAAAGGTTCATTATGTAATTTCATGTTTTTATAGGTATGATTGAAAACTGTAAATGAGAAAAGGCAGTTTGTTAATGATATGTTTGGTGGTGAAATTTACCAATATTTTACTGAAAGACAGTGTAGCTGTTTTAACCCATCTCAGGTTCTTTTTAAGCCTTGAGAACAGTTCTAAAGTTATCAAAACATATTCTCCATTCCCTGCACATTGGATTTCTGTTTAAACTTCAACAGAATAAAGTGTTTGGTGATTAACCATAAAAGTTGAGTACTTGGGCTATGATGCTCTAATTGGGGATGAATACAAACTTCTTCATTGTATATGTTTAGTCCATGGAATGACTGGTACTTCTAAGTTAATGACATTTAATGCTGTGATGGCACTGGACGAATGCAACGAATGTAAGGAAGTCTTTGGATATTTAGCGGATACAGCAAGAAAGAAAGAAAGGTCATTTTCCTTACAGACTTTCGAGTTGATTTAACCAGAATCTGTCTTATTATGCCATTATTGCAGTATTTTGCATTGCATTTACATTTGGTAAAAGAAATGGTAAGGGTTAGATAAGTTTTTATCCTCCCTTTAATCCTTAAACTGCAAATGATTAAGACAAAAATTTCTTCTGATTTTCTGTATCCTATTGTAGGATACAAGAAGTATGCATAAAAGTAAAGAATATACACAGACAACTTAGCAGACATACTTTTTTATGGCTATAGTATAAAGCTGAATTGAACACACGTCCCCCATTGGATGCACACATGGGTAGGGGAAGTAGAGTGGGGAGATGATGGTTGTGTCATGTATTCAGTAATGACACATCATTGTAGTTGAAAATAATTACATTAAATTAAAAGGTATTTACCAAAAAATGAGCCAACATAACTTATATGACCTTGGTGTACTGCTGAAATCATGACATAAATGTACCAGTGGTGGTGATGGGGTAGGGAAGTATGAGCTTTATGACACAGATTGATTGAATGACAAATCACTATTCATGGTTACTACTTAAACACATTTATGGATATGAACACATTCACTTATATCATCATACTTATCTTACTTTTTTCTTTCTTTCAAAATTGTTTGCTGTTTCCTGGGTTAGTGAGGTAGCACCAGGAACAGATTGCTCACATCCTTTCTCTAACTGCCATGTTCAGATCACCAAAACATCAGCCCCTTATCCACAGACCTTTCAGTGTTTTCTCTCAGCTGCTTCATATGCCTTGGTTTAATCCACTGATAGCCCCCACCCTGTATACCACATTTTTCTTGTTCACTCTATCTCATTTGTGCCTTTCATTCTCCTATATGCTCTGGCCCTGGGCACTCAAAATCTGTTTCACTCCATCCATCCATCTCCAGTTTGGTCTCCCTTCTCTGTGTCCCCTCCATTTGTGACTCATTCTTTCCATATGTCCAAATAATTGCAGCACGTTTATGTATATTTACTTTTTATTTCTTTCTTTCATTCATGTTTACCATATCTGACATGATTGAATTAGCAACAGGCACAGACAACTGAACCTTAGAGGGAAAATATCCTCACTTGGCTCCTTGTATATTTACACAGAACTGCTTCCAGAGAGAGCTGGACCCTTGAAATAAGCACCTGTAGTGACCAATGCAACTTTCAGCAGCCGAACAGTTGTGAAAAACGTGGTGTTAGTGGAAGTTCAAAATAGCCACTGAACATTAGCGCCTATAGAATATGATGACTTTTGATGCCTGATATGTCAGACATCACATGACAATTCCTGGCATTTAAGGGTTAACAGTAAAACACAAAAGATGTAGTACTGAGACATTCTCAACAAACACCATATTGATTTATGTAGACCAAGCAAAGAGTTTTCAGCACTGACTTCATTGATTAGGGTTCTTATGCCCACTGAGAGTGCTGAATGTCGTTGACAATAATGGCGTTATGTGGTTTAACTAATTGGAAAGTATTTTGACAGTGGCACCATTGAATTTATGAATATTAGTATCACTTGAAAAATAACCTTTCTTTCTTTTTCTGTTGTGTATGGCAAAGTATCCTGTTTAGATGTGTAAATTTGTTGCCCTCCTCACTGGAAATGGGGATAATGGTATATTTTCATTGAGCATAATGTTGTAAATAATCATTTGAAGTCCCGTGAAGTATACAGTTATGAGATGCAGCACTCTCAGATATGGACTGCTAATAAGTGGTTAGTCTCTTTGATGAGATTATATAGCTATAATTGAATAACGTATTTTTTTATTGCTGTTCATGCAACTTATTTAAAAATAACTGTCATGTAATTGTTTTATAATATATGAATTTATTGCACGATGTTACTGACACAAGAGATTTTATTTAGAACATATGTGTTACACTTTTGGATATAGCTTCGCTCTAGATTTAAGTTATGTTTTTGCTGATGTGACGGGAAATGTCAACACTGTGATAGAATGAACATGATGTTTTTCTTTAATGTGGTGCATGATTTTCTTGCCATTTGATATGCCATGTATTAAGTCATCAGAATATACCATTTATATCTATGATTCAGCCTCTTTTAATGTTAAAGCACGGAGACTTTTGAAACTAGAAAACCATATGATTTTCTAAGTTTTAGGTCTTACATTCAGAGTGAATATTGAAGATTCTTTACCTCTCTTATTATAATGTACCTGTATGTCTCTTTACCATAAAGATTGTTATACAGTCAGAAGAAGATAGCTAATTCAGAATCTTCAATGATGTCTTATTTCACTTAATGTTTGTATGCTTTTTAGTTTCTGAGGTGTGGCTATAGTGACTGAAGGTTTTTGAATGGCCTTGACTTATTAATTTAACTCATTCAGGCAGCTGATTTTGTATGCATAAGAAATTGTTAGTAGCATAGAACAAATCAAGGATGGATTAAGGAAGTGAGAAAAGTTGAATATTGGATTTTTAAGAGCAAGGGAAGATTATGGAGCAGCCAAAAGTATTGGTT
This sequence comes from Panulirus ornatus, assembly GCF_036320965.1. Lineage (NCBI taxonomy): Eukaryota > Metazoa > Arthropoda > Malacostraca > Decapoda > Palinuridae > Panulirus > Panulirus ornatus. The sequence continues at coordinate 13,103,491 of NC_092263.1, read as the reverse complement.
TTGATACTGTATTGAGTCATACACTAAAGAATTAGATAATATGTGGATTTGTAGAGTGATATCATTTCAGGAGGATAAGTGTGAATCTTTTTTGATGGTCGATTACTAAACTGGAAAAATTTATGGATCTGTTGACTGTTACACCATAAAGAAGCCTTATTGAATGATGAACTGCTGAATACTGATTGTGTGGATGCCTAGGAGACCATTGATTAAGACATTCATTTTGATGAGGAGAGAGAGTGCCATAGAGCAGGACAAGTGTATGGAAGTTGTGTTGCGTGATATCCTTAACAGAACAGTAAAACAGATACAGGATGTATTGAAAAAACATTAAGTATGAGAAGAACATGGACATTTGTTAAGTGATAGATCAGTTGGTATGAGAGATATAGAGGTATGGTAGGACTTGTGCAGATGTGTTAATTGGTAGAATACTGAATAAGATAAATGAATGGGTTACATTTTCAGTGACAGACCATTCTGTATGACAAGTGTATGATTGTGTTAAGGGATTCATAGTAAAAACGACTAAAGTATGGATATTGGATAATAACAGTCAGTACACAGAAGTGTGTGACTGTGCTGAACAAGAAGAGACTTGAATATGGCAAGTGTTTGTGTTTAGTAAGTAACAGGGCATGATATATAGACATGGCAGAAGGAAATGAAATATCAAGTAGGACAAGAAAAATGGTTTGATTTATCCTTTTGACTTCTTAATCTCTGTTATTTGTACTTCCATGTGAAGTATATGAGTGAAGTGTGTGCATGGATCATTTTTGTAATGAAAAGTATGGTACTAATTGTATTTGGAGAAGAAATGGGTATATTTTTTATTTTCTTTATGAAATTTTGATTTTATATGTTCTGTGTTGTTATGATAGTGTGTTTGCTTCTTACAACGAAATACTAAATGATTTCTTAAAATATTAGATCAGAAAATTCAGATTTTTTGTTGCCTGTTTATTGACAACCATATATTTGGTCAATATCTACTCTGTTACTGTAGATTGTAACAGGACATCTTTTTATAATGTGGATTTAGGATAATGTGCTGGTAAGTCCATTATTCGAAATTACTTCATGAGCTCACAGACTTGCTCTGTTTGTCATTTACAATGATTTGCAATCAATTCATAAGCTTGCTGAGTTGCAGTATTTGTTATATTGTGCTACTGTTCACAGATTTCATTGTTATGTATGATAAATATAATTGTATATTGTTAATAAGCATGCCTTTTTGAATGCAGGATAGAATTGACTTAAAATTTTGAATGCTGTGATCATAGAAAACACTGATACACTGAATTCAGTTTTGAGAAAAAGTCCAAGGATTTTTACAGAACATCATTTGTATTGCTAATAAGTTGGAATTTTGTCTAATTTGGTTTCCTTGATAATTGAAAAATTTCTGGTGTTCAGTGCTTGAATTATTTTCTCCATAGAAATTATAAGATGTTCAAAACATGTCTAACAAAAGTGCCTTAATAGAGTTAACACTTATATCCTAGGCTATGGTATTATATAAAAAAAGTCTTCATAAGCTGTGTTTATATATGATAAGTATTTACACAGGTTCATTGTAAAGTTTTATATCGCCCAGTTGGTTTGTGGTCACAACATAATGTCCATACTTTGTGTTTGGAACATCTAGCTTGGCTTTCAGAATTGTAGGATGTACTTTTTGTAAAATTCCATACCTTACTAAATTTCCGTGTACAGTTAGATAGGCTTGAGTGTCCTCAGAATATTAGAAATATGAAAATCAGAATATTTTTACAAGCCTAAGATGCAACAAGGCAAGATTATTTTTCTTCCTCCTTGGTAAGGTTGTACCAAGAACAAACAGTAGCTTTATGTCCACACATCGCTCTGTAGCTGTCATACATAATGTACCAAACTATCACCTACAACCCACAGCTTGCCCCACAGACTAGTCTATGGTTTACCTCATTTTTTCCCAAACATTTTTGATCATGACCCTAAATACAACCTTTTCCTGGCCTGGTGACCCAGAGGGCTGATATATTACACTCTGTATGCTACACTATGTTGTTCAAGTAACATTCACACATATAGACACAACACACATAAACTGTCACTAATTACAAAAATGGGGGAAAACAATTGATATGGATGGTTACATGGTCTTGAATGAAGAAATGACAGTATTTCCCCATTCATGGTCATACATATTTATGCCAGTGACCACATCTTCCTGTTCAAGGCCATGCATTACAGTCATACATCCTCTGAACAGGCACGACTCCATATCAATGCATCATCTTCACAGCTTTAACGGGTAAGATATAGGCAGAAACTTCCTTGTGACCATCTTGTGGGTCATGACTGTAGGTTGGGAAACTGCTGGTTTACCTTAATTATGATAACAGTTTTTTAGTATCTAATTCTTTCCCCTCTTAATATGGTGGTGATGAGAACTATTGAACATTGGTGATATTTGCACTCATTCGTCCTCTAGTTCTCATGTATAATGTACCAAAACCAGAGCCTAACATTCTGCAGTAATTTTGATAATAATTTGTTCAAGCCTAACTTCCCCTTGGATTCTAGCAAGGCGGTGTCAAGTAAAACTAACAATGGCCTCATTTGCACACATCCACTTTCTCGTTGTTGTGTATAATGTATCGAAACCAGAGTTTATTATCCACAGTCGAGCTCTTAAGCTCCACATACTGTTCTGTGGTTTACCTTAACCATAATAATAATGTGTTTTTATAATTAAACCATCAAGAGTTGCAATGCTGCTATCATTTTTAGAGAAACCCAGGCACTGAAGTTTCAACCCAACACTAACTCAAGGTTGTTCTTTGGAGTGCTATAAATCCTTTATTAGATTTCTTGAGAGCTTGAAGACTTTTGCATCTAATGTTATGGCCCAGGAATATACAGTGAATTATCATTTATACTCATAGTGGCTAAATGATTTCATTCATCTTGATATCTGTTGTCCAAAAGACCTTTATTATGAATGATGATCCTGTGATGCAAATTGTGTTTTAACTTACACAGTATTAAAAGTACTTTCATTTGAATAACCTGCAGGAAAAATATGCATGAACTGCTTGTATGTACTCTGTAATAAGCTAATTTGATTCGTGAAATAACAGCCACAGTATTGGATCAAAGCACTACATGGTACTGGTGAAGGAAATGAAGTCAGAATGTTTCTCGTCATGTCATGTTGCCTCAATCATCAATCAAAAGCAATATCTTGTTGTCTTATGTACTCATATATATATATAAAGTATATTTTTTTCATGTAAGGAATCAAAAGCTCCTCTCAGTGTCAGTCATATTTTTCACAGTCTGTGAGTGATTTCTGGATGTTGCTCAGTGGTATGATTTAAAGATTTGAAAAGCAGTCACAAAAATTTGGTGAATCTTGTACACTAATAGTGTTTAAGTGTTAAGAGGCATTTTCTTTTGTAGAATATACAAGTGCTTGTAATGGCAGCTTATGACATTTGATTGTTATTGCTTAGGAAGTTTGAGGAACATGATATGCTATGTTAAACCGGAAAAGAAATAGTAAAGAGGAAAATCTTAGATTTGTTAATGTAGTAAGATATGTCAATATTTGTTGAAATATTTTGCTTTGTTTTGTGTGAATTGTGGTTTGAAAATTTAACTAGAGATTGTGTTTTGTGGTCATATCTGGAGAATTCTGTTGCAGAAATTGAATCTGATATGATAACTTCATTCTTAATTTCTTAAAATAAAGATATGAGTTTTAATCTCTGAATGACTTTTATCTTAAGAGGTGTAAGAGTTTTGATATGATGCTCTCATCTCGCACCTTTTGAAGCACGGGTTTGATACTGTAGTCTGGTAGGGATAGCAGGGCTATTGCTTGCCATGGTACATACCATCACTCATAATGTCATGACCCCTCTGAAAGGAATTTCCTAAATGCTAAAATGGAAAATGATGTAGTGGATGATTTTTTTTTTTCCAAATAGGTGCTTCAGCTCACTATGCACCAGGTTGTATATAAAAGGTCTTGCACTTACAGCAGTTGATTTGTTAAGATATGTCTGTCATGCTGAATTGGCTTCCCAGCGATTTAGGTACAGAGGGAAGTGGCTTGTTAAGCATTGACTAAATAATGTGGCTAAATTACAATGTCTGAATAGTTGTCATATCAATCTGACTTATCCAAAAATGAAAAGAATTAATTTAGGTAATTGAAATCAGGATTACCTAGTAGGCCAATCTTGGCCCAGTTTACTCTAGTTTTCTGTTTCACTTTTGTCTGTTTGAACTTATGCATGACCTTTTATATTCCTTTAGATCACAAATTATGTATCTGCTTATCAAGAAGCCCATTCTCATCAGTTCATATCACATCTATGCTTTCATTTCTTACAGGATTCTGATTATTGCAATCTTATTTAGCTGCTATACATACAGAAATTTGATTATTGCAATTACTTTTAGTTGCTATACATACTGTTTGTAAATATATATTTTATTATATTTTGTCACTGTCTCCTGCATTAGCGAGGTAGCCCAACCCACCCACATACACATGTATGTAAAAGAGTCATCTATACCTTTTAATGCATACCAAATCTAAATATTTAGTTTTACATTTTGAAGGTTTCTCCTAACCTCATTCACTGTCTTGTTTTCATTTCTTGGTTACAACCTTTCCTGTGGTAGGTAATTAGGTTTTATAAAGTTCAGAAATGTATGTTCATTTGTAGCTTATTAAAGTACTGCGACATACTAATAGATAGTTCATAATTGAATTTTTTGTTTTTGTAAGATTACAAGTTTCGTTGATGTTGGTAATGAGACTATTGTGTTGCCTGTTTGATATGACAGACACTCAGGTATTGCTTTGTCCTTCATTGTCATTGTCTGTCATCCGTCCATCTTCCATCCATCCACTGCCCATCCATCTGTTGTTGGGAGAGAAAATATAATCTGCAGCTTGACCATGGTAATACGATAACCTAAATGAGACACTCATGAAACTTTACAAAGTTGTTTTCCAACTTCAAAAGAATTAAATTGCTTAAGAAATAATACTCTAGTCTGGATGTGGCTTCATTTAGGCCCTTATGAAAAGATTTAAATGGGAACTTAACCTTAATCATACCTTGAAAATTTTCTGCCTTTCAGCCATGGAACTTGATATATATTTTTTGATATTTTCTTGAAAAAGAATTTCCATCTTTTTTTTTTTTTATCACAGTATCCATTATCTATATCTCTGATGCCTGTTTCCTTCACGAACTCCCTTAAGGTGATGGCTACTTTTTAGCCTTTAGTGCCTCACCCTTAACAGGCCACTAGCAGAGGTCAATTCTATTGCAGTGCTTTGAGAAGCTCCTGCCTAATGTGTCTTTATTTTCCACCCCAGATAACAATGATGCAACACAGGTGATATAAGTGCTCCCATAAACACCCTTCTATGTTTTTTTCTTTTTTTCATCTGAATGAAGAAGCTGCTCAGAACTAAAAGAATGTAGAAATTTGTACTTCACTGACCTCTCAATTATTTTCATGCTTCACCTTTGTTGCATGGCAGACACATAGTCTCTCCCTTTCATTGCTTTACTGAAAGGGCATTTTCATTCTCTGCTGTTTGGACCTGTAGTATTGAGTAACCAGCATTTCATATTCAGTAAGAGTGTAAACTATATTTCATACACCATTTTACATATTCATGATTAGGTTTCCATGCCAAATCACAAAATATCACAATCAGATCAAATGTCATTTTTGTGGCAGCTGCAGTGCATGTTAGTTTTATAGGTCTTCCAAAGTCTGCTTCAACATGCCTTAGAATCCCCACCTTTGAAAATTCCAGTACACTATCGCTCATTTTTCAAAATGAATTTGAATGGGCTTTGCATCTTCCTATGAAGAGCATTCTCCACTGATAGTTTTATGCATATGGAACCTCTAATATCCATTAGAAAGACCAGAATTTATCCGTAATATGCTCTAGATATACCATCAATATGAAGGGTTCATGGCCTGGAAAGCTTGTAACCAATGAAATTTTAGATTTTGTGTGAGTCACGGCAGGACTTGATTGAAATTAAACATTTAGAATATTAAAAAGCAGTTAGATTTTAATGCTTACGCAATTTTCGTATCATGGACTGTGGGTAATTAATTTTAACATTTGAAAATTGGGATATGCAACGAGCACATGAAAAAAGTATGGTTTTAGGTGAGTTCTAGCTTAACTCCACTCTCCCCCCCAAAAAATAGTTATAACTAGCCTTCATATAGAAATGATTGTGAGGATTAGAAATGAAGATTACGCAAAGATTTTTGCAGTTCTAATAAGTTTAATGTTTATATTTATCTTGCATATTGGAGATGTTCACATGCAATTCTCAGTAGATATTGCCATACCACCTGAAATGAGCGAACAGAATCAGTTCATGACTATGTTTTATAATTTTCAAATAAATGAGAAGTTAAACAAGAGCTAAGATCTTTGTGTATCCCATATGCTTAGATATAATCTGCATAACATTAAGGACACCATCTGTGCCTTAAATGCCTCTCTCTCTCTCTCTCTCTCTCTCTCTCTCTCTCTCTCTCTCTCTCTCTCTCTCTCTCTCTCTCTCTCTCTCTCTCTCTCTCTCTCTAAATCGTTGAACATGGTTTAGAAATACAGCAAGAGTGATTCTTTGTAGGTGAGATCGTATTGGCATAAGGGCAAAATATTAACTCGTGATTTGTTCATTTACCACCACAATAGATATGAATGCAATTTCTCGGAAACGTGAAAGACAAACTTGGAGAAATAAATACGTTAAAGCAACCGGAATCTTTTCGTCAGATGTAGAAACAACAGTCGTAGAATTTGATAGCCGTAAATGAATTATCTGTACTCTTGATTACAACTATTGAACTTCATACTAATTTACTAAGTCAATAAGACACACCGGTTTATAGGGAATTATACAGATGGGAACATTACGTTATAGTTTAGGGAATCTTGAATTATTTACATAAAAGAACAATAATATGAATATTTAGGCAAGTCCAATAAGGTATTAATGATTCACTGAACAGTTAGTGGTTGGACTATGTTCTTCAACTGTTCTAGGCTCCATGTAAAAAAATTGTAAAGGGGAACGTCTGATTCATTTGATATAATAGCCCTCCACTTGAGGCAAATCTTATAGAATATCAAGAAATGATATTCTAATAAGGAAAGAGAGATAATATGATGTTACATAATACAGATTTTGGTATATAAAATCCATGTAAAAAAAATTGTAAAGGGGAACGTTTGATTCATTTGATAAATCCCTACACTTAACACAAATCTTATAGAATATCAAGGAATGATATTCTGATAAGGAAAGAGAGATAATATGACCTTACATAATACAGATCTTGGCATATAACATACATCTGAAAAATCCTGAAAATTTATACTAACGGCATGTAATATGTGACGTCACTGGTTGCTCTGGCAACAGTAAACAACAATATGGAGACAGGTGAATTGGCCAGAATGCTCGTTACTCTCCAGATGTCTACATTTTCCAGTGAGTCAGAGTTTCATTCAGTAACATTACGTATAGTGATAGAGTATCTATAGCTTCAAGATTCCCCTGTATTAGTAATAACATCATCAACTCAGCCATTACAGAGGAAAACTATGTGAAATGAATGGTTAGGATTCCATTAAGGATCATGTGCATTGTTTAATACTTCGAAAATGTCTTCGCACATGTTACCCCAGTTGGATTTTGGTGTTTACTAACCGAGTGTTCAGTTGTTCAATGACGTGTACTGAGTGAGGTGTACTAATTAGGTGTTTTACTCTTTGTGAGAAAGGAATAATGAGAACAGACTTGACGACACATCAGACCACGACCAGGTGTTGCGCCAATTTGGTCAAGGTCGTGTTGCTAGATTCACTGCAACTTCCATTTATTGTCCAGGACTAACTGGTTTACCTCAGAGGGAATTGGTATTAATGTATGGTGACTTCCACTAATGTTTGATGAATTCTACTTTGATTAATGTCTTAGAGATTATTACTGATTATTAGCACTTAAGAAAATCGGAGAGAGGTTACCTTCTTTGTACAGTAGATATGTTTGTGCTCTTATTCTGTTTAGCTTAACAAAGAAGATCAGTGCTTGGAAGATGAGGGGAGCTTTAGTGTCAGGATATGAAATGACAAGAATAATCTGACTTAAATAGGTTGGGTAATACTTACAGAAGCCCGAAAATCAATTAATATTATCTTATTTGTGAGGGTACAGGTATACAGCCACTCCTGAAAATTAGTAAAATTCTCTCTCTCCAAGACCTTCATGTGCCCTTATGTAATTGGTGTTACATTGTCAATCATTTACCTTCGATATTTTGTGGTAAAACTGATTTTATCATTGTTAAGTACCCTCTTTTCCACATAAGAGTTCATCTTATGTTTTACAATATCCCTAGAGGATTATTTTCTAAGCTGTTTTGATAATGTATCAAAGATATTACAAATGTTTTAAAGTTCCTTTTAGGTTTAAAAAGCGTTAGACTAATGTCTTCCACAGTAATGAAGCAGCATCAGAAACAAGCATAATGTCAGGAAATTAGTATAAAACGTTTTGTCAATAGAGTTGAACTTTCCACCCTGAAAATGAACTAAATGTAAGTTGATACCCAAACAAAACAGTGTTCCTTTCTCTTGGATATACAGATCACCATTATTCCATTAGTGACAAAGATAAAGCAATGTTTCATATGGGCCATATGGCTCATCATCACATGTATTACATAACTATTCATGCACCATAATTCAGAGGAAAGTAATTAGTTTTCTTATATCTCAGTTTACAGTATATGATGTCTTTTATGGTAAACAATTCTTTCTGCTGATATATTTTCTGTAGATGTTATTGATTTACAAATTCTTTCGATGCTGAGCCCTATTTTCCCTTTTCTGATGTATCATCTTTGGATAGATAGAATATAAGAAATAGTTTATGTCATGAGCCATCATTTCATAGGATAATTGATAGTTATAATATGTTTTTGTTACCAGATGTTCCTGCAATTATCCTGGCATTTGGGTAAAGCTGCCGGTAATGCCCGGCAGACTTTGACAACCACGCTCAACGGACCATATCAGCTGTAGCTTCCAATCTAGCACCTTTGTCTTATTTCTTTTTTTTTCGATTTATAAAGTGCTGCAGTAGAAAGTTTCTTTTAGTCTGCAAAGATGCCTATTCATGTCTCAGACTACACTTGGCATCAGACCAATGAAAAGATTATGTTGTCTCTTGACCTCCATCAAACGAGTCCTAAGAATGTGGATATTGTGACCACCAATTCCTACCTTAAGGTATGTAATAGCTCTTGAAACATTATTTTATAGCAAGAAAATTATTCCAAGACTAATGAGTATTTGTACCTAATTTTTGTTATGGCAACAATTTTTTTATTTATATAACCTTTAAGTAGAATTAATTATATATAACCACATGACCCCATTTTATTTGGCTCCAGCTTAGGTACAATCAAAAACAGAGAAAGAATGTGCTCTTTTGGAGCAAGAAGTTTGTCAGGGAGTATGTGCTCGCTTTCATCAACTGACAACAATGCAGACTCGCCAATGATTTTTCATTTCACAGGCCCTGTCATGCCTAAGATGTAACCTCCATTCTGAAGACACTCAACACTTCCACTTTAACCTTTACATTCTGGGTGAATTGCAGTGATTTCTTCAAATTTTGTGTTCCCCATGATATAATGAAATATCATGTACAAACAATTGAGCTAACATGATATAACTTATATGGCTGTAGTGTGGTGTAGTGCCAAAACTAACATGTAAATTCCCTAGTGGAGGATTGATTGAAGAAATTGAAGAATACTTGGGAAGTAGGATGGCAGCTGAGCTTTAAGAATACATTCGACAATACCTCCTATCACTGTTTATTAAACAAATACATGTAAAATTAAGGGGTCTGTACAAAAAAGTGAGCTAATATACCTTACTGGTATATAGCTGTGGTTTAGTGTTGAAGCTAAAATGTATAGAGAGGAAGGAAAGGGGGCTAAACCTCCAAATACATATTCACTAAATGGCTTTTTTATGTTTAATGTTTACTTAATTGCAAAGATATTTACAAATTAACACATTACACACATTTATGTATGTTTTCATATGTTTACATTTGTATGTGCACTTCAGAATTGTTTGAGAGAATGGAAGTGTTTGAAGAAAGCGCTGTTAGTGAGCAAGGTGACCATAAGCAGCAATTCATATGTCAGGATATTGTTGAATGTAATTCACCAAAAGCCCGTGAACATTGGCACTCACAGGATCACCTAATTACCTATTAGCAACCAACCCTGCTGAATGGTAAAGAAAATCCATACCTCCCACATGAACCCAATCCTCATAATGAAGTGGCTTAAATTCAAACTAGCTACATTTCTTTTCATGAAGAACACACACAGACTTACACATGAATCATTACTAGAAAACCTGCCACAAGCCTGCCACACCTCTAAATGGGACTTAGATGAAATCCACCTGAGAGCATCTGTTGACCCACTCTTCACTCCCACTGACAATGGAACTTCATTGTAGAGCTAAAGTCATTTATAATGGCTGACATGGCACAGACAAATGCATGCCTAAGTCATGGCAGTCTTAGGTCAAAGGTAAGAAATGTGAGAACGAGAAAAGAAATTTAGCAGGGATAAATTTGAGTTTCTAAAGTGTTTGTAGATCCAGCTTTTATATTGTGAAAGCTTGTAGGAGGAGGGAATGACAGGAGATGAAAGAGAAAGAATTCCATATTTTCCACTTTTGGAGGAAAGGAGATGGTAACATACTGATGATCCGCAGGACCTTGTATATATTAGTATATACTGTATATATGTCTGATTACCTATTTTTACTGTATGGGGAGGGAGTTTTACAATCATGAGGCTCCATCTCTTGAACTTTCTTTGTCATACAACTTATTCAGTTTTTGCATGCTGTCTGCATTTACCAATGGTGTGGGTAATGATGTAAAGAAGGGAATGATGGTGCAGTGGTATGAATTCTGGTCTTCCAGGGAAGAATGATTAATTACTGGAGGGATTGATGATACAGTTGGAATGATTGTGTGATAGATGGGTTGATCCAACTATGTAGTTATGCTGCTGTAAAGAAACACATTGTAGTAGATGATATGAAGATAAGATTATATTGGTGGTGTAGAGGGATTGATGGTGTAATGGAAGAGTTGTTTGTGGTGGGGAGTGAATGTGTAGTTGCAGTGATAGTAGTGTGGGGAGAGTGATTGAGCTGTTGAGAAAGTTATGGTACAAGTTTTGAAGGATACTCCTTTCGAGAGGTGATCGTGCATTTGGAAGAATCATTAAGTTAAAGTTATTTTGTAGGAAAGGAACTGATTTGTCACTCGAGTTCAGGGAAAATTGATAATGGATGTAAAGAATCCGGTTTAGTTTGTAACTTTTTCAGAGTATATTTTCTTTCCAGGTGAGTTTTCTGCCGTATATATTTGAAGCATTTTTGTGCCACTTGATTAATGTAGACCAAAGCACTGCTCGTATCTTGAAAGGTCGAATTGAATTCAGTTTATCAAAGAAGATTCACATGCACTGGAATAATCTTTCCCTCAAGTTGAGTCGAGATGAGATGCAGATCAAGAGGCAAGAAGCTATTAAAGATGTAGAAGAACAAGAGAAACAGAAAGAACAGAAAAAGAGAGGTAAGAGTTCAGGTGAATGAAAGGCACAGTTTTTCCACCCTCCAGAAAATTGTCTGCACTGTCCGACAATGAGAAAGGCCTTATACCCTTGATCAGGAAAAACTGTCATTATTATCTATATCATCCTGCAAGATTTTCTTGCTTGTACATCTTTTGGAATGCAAAGATATCCTGATGAAAGTTGAAATGTTGAGAGTCCCACTGTTATGTACATAAGTCAACAGTTTGACTATGTTGTTATAGTGCATCTTATCCCAATCTCACTTATTAGTAACTTAATACTATGTTGTTATAGTGCATCTTAACCCAATCTCACTTATTAGTAACTTAATACCCTTATGTATATTACAATCTTTAATAATTTAAGGGTCCCCAAGCTCCATTTTTTGGTAGATGGTTTGTATGAGGGTTGGGGAGCCATTTTGTACATTTATGGGACATAAGACATTCTTTGCATTTTAGCATATATCCTTTTTTGAACAAGAAACTTGGTTACAAAGCTATAAAGCAAACCAAGGACTGTCTCAGGTTAGCGATCAGCAAATCCATATCAACATATTTGTCATCTTTGCCTGTTACCACTTCTCCATCTTCTCTCTTGATTGATTATCCCATTTGTTTTCTTGTCCTCCTCACAGTACTCATCTCCTTCCATAACATTTCCGTATTTTCCATGAAGTTTGATGATACTCAAATGTCCTGCTGATGATGTGATTCTTGAGTTTCTGGATTGAAAGTATTGTATGTCTTACCATGAGGTCTTTTCTCCTATTTAGTTTCACCTAATTGATAGTCTCTTCTTTTTTTGTGTAATAGTTAACATATGAGGGACAAGAGCCTGGTCAGAGGAGTTGATAGCTCACACCATGTATGCAAACTGATTTTGGTTAATGCAGTCTAAAGTTTCCTTTGTTCACTGTTACTCCCAAAAGTTTATATTTAATCAAGGACAATCTTATCATGTAATCCATTCCTTGGTTTTCTTCATCTGAAAAGTTGCTGTCTGTCACTTTTATACAATGGTCTTGAGATGGTATGCAGTCCTGTGTTATTTTTTGCAGCATACTTGGATATGTAGAAATTACTTCATGTAATGTTCTCTCCAATTAGAGGATGTGAAGGGTTGCAAGCTGACATATCCTTGCATTGCACTCTATAAGCTCAAATGGGTTTCTCGTACTCTAGATTAAGTTTTGCATTTTAGAATTTTGCATGTCATCCTTCCTTAGTGCAGAAATCTGATTTACACTCTTTTAAAAAAAGATTTCAATTTTTGTGTTTGAATAGAAGTACAAAACAAGCTCACAAGCAGACAGTAACACCTGGGACTCTATGGCATAAGGTTCTCTGAATTTCAACTTCTGCATGAAAAATGATTTTAAAATACTTTTAACTAATATGCAGTTCATACGTATGTGTATAAGTGTAGAAATTTTAAGTTTTATATTACAGTTTTTTTTCTCATTTCTAAGGTTATGGTTTATAACAATCACTGACCTACTTTTTTTCTTTATTAGAGGAACGTAATCAGCGTGAAAGATTTGCTGTGGCGCAACAGATTTTAGAGAATGACAAAACCCGAGAGGAACGAAGCAAGATGATTGAAAGAGAAAAAGAAGAATTCCTTAATCAACCAATTGAAAAGAACCTTCAGAATGAACAAGTGTCAGGCAAGTGTAACTGTGGCTTTGAGTTTAAATATGGTTTGTTGTACAGCTGAAAGATCTGCTCTAATGATTCAAGGAGAATGTGAAATACACTGCTACAGAAAATATGAGTAACACTGAATATTCACATTCCTAATCTCATGAAACTGTGATTTAATAAAACTTAATTGTAATGTTTTGATCAGTGTTGGATGAATTTCTTAAAAGTATTGGAATCTTGATATATTTCTTTCATGGATGAATTTCTTATTCATTGATATTTGAATCTTGGTACATTTCTTTCCTGAAATATGTATGATGACTACAATTTGTATGTTAAACATGTACTTGCAAAAAGTGTCAACAGCAACTCAGTGAGTGCCAACTTATCTCTATGGACTATATCTTGGCACCTCCATATCCATTCCTTCTGCACACTTGCCTTTTTTCCCTCCCATTGCATTCTCGATTATTAAGCAGTATTATATAATGAAAAGGTAAGAGAGTCAGTCTGTCTTGTGCTGTCCTCTTCCCAGGCAAGAGAGGATCAGTCTGAGGTGATTAATTTTCTTACATGTTCCTTCTTTACAGAATGCTCAGTTAACTTGGATCCACGCCGTCGGATGAGCAGTACGTGCTCAGAAGACTCCCAAACTATTGCTCAGGAGATAGATTATGATGGTGATGGTGAGGATAGTATCTACTATTCATCTACAGAGAATCTTCACCATGTGGTAAATTGTACAAAATACTGTTTCATTATGATGCTGTACCCCCTTTTCTTGAATAGCAAAGGTGTAGGATTCTCTTCCTTTCATCTTTCCCTCTTTCTGTAACCTTTTTACTTATAAGAGTCAGGCCTACAAACACCTGAGGAGCTCCAATTAATTTCTTGGTTCTTTTTTTGAGCTCTTTTTTCTTTTTTTCTTGAGATGGTCATGGTTAGGGCATGTTTTTCCAGTGCCATGTCGGCCACTATAAGAAAAAATGTATATATTTCACCAAAGGCCAAAAGTTTAAAGACGCATAACTTAAGAGTCTTAAAACTTTAATGGAGATGAATTTGTAAGTTTTCATTTCTTTGTAATCACTGAAGTGTGTAAATGATATTTAGTTTGATTATCCATGAAGGGGAGATTAACTGCAGCATTCACTGAAAGTTAAAATTTGCTGTGTTGATGGTGATATGAAAAATGGTAGGTTGGAATGAAGATAATTGTTTACAAAATTTTAATGTGTAGGTGTTCCTTAAGAATGAAATTTGATACATTGGAAAATATTTTAAAAAGCAAGCAGGTTAGAATTTTGATGTAATTAGTGAGAGGAAACAATAATCACTACTTTTTATGAGTATACTCTTCAGTATTACAGATTCAAATTATTTGGGACCTAGAGGTTCTCAGAAAGTTCATATAGAGTATGATTCTGTATCAGTTGTATTTAGTATAGTAAAAATTGCAGGAAGCAGTTTTCAGCAAAAGAGTTACTCTATCATTCTCATACACTCACTGTGAAATTTTTGCTGATTAAGTATTTCTTCTTGATACTCTTTATGTTCTTTAATCAGTTTCATCTGCTGAATGCTAAGCAGATACCAAATATGGACAATGCTAATGCTACCCACCCCATCATGCATTGCTTGTCACTCATATACATGCTTAACAGCCCCATTTTTTCTAATTTACTCTAATGATTTAAGTGGTGAACTATATACAAGAGAATTATTCTGTTTTATTTGTGTATTTTAACTATAGCAAATTTTACTCCATTACTGTGCTTCGTAATACGTAGTAGTAAATGCCATGTTTTTTATATCTTTGTATTTGCTATGTTCTTTCATTTTATGTTTTCACTTGCTACACCATCACTGTTTTTCATTTCTTTTGATATAAGAAAAAATTTCAGAATGGAAAAATGAAGATTGACAAAATGGAGAACTCAGCTCGAAAGCAGCGAAAGTCCAGCTCAATTCGCAAGGCAGCTCTCAAGGATAAAGATGCCAGAAAGAAAGAAGAGAGGAGAAAAATTAAAACAGTGCCACCTGTACGACAAAATGGCTGTATTAAAGTAAAATATACACCTAGAGTCTTTCCAACGCCAAGCCGAGAATCAACACAAGCAGAAGAACAGCAAGTGAGAACTGTACTTTATTGCAGTGTGATGATAGCAAGAACATTGGCTGTACATTAATGAGAAGTTAATAGGCACAATGCCCAGTTTTCCTGGTAATTAATGAACATTTCAGAATACTCATCTTATGGGTTATATTCAGCTTTCATTGCATCATAAGTCACCCTTTATGCTGATGTGTGAGGCTGAGGTAGGAGTTTTGTTAAGTTTGCTAAATAGGCACTCCTGTTTACTTGCATAGTACAAGATACCTGTTAACATTTTGGTCTTTCATCTGTTTGCAGTGGCTCACCCTTCAGTCAAAAAATGCTTCATTTGTTGCTAAGGATAGTAACTTAGAATGCAATGAAGAGTACTACAAGGAGAAAGCAATGTAAGTTTTCCTTACTTACTAAGAATTGCATGAACTGAATCAGGTTTGGACTTGTTACAGAGCTTTTTTGGAAATATGTATGATTGCTTGTTTGACAAAGATATTGTTTTTCATCCTGTGAGAGTTTTCTTCTGTAATGCAGTATAGCTATACTTTTAATTTTGCATCTAACTGTGATATTAGAGGATGATTTAAACATCTCTTAGCATGCAGGATGGTATCCTTTTGGGCAAGAAGAATTATTTGGGGAAAGGGCTTTATTATGACAGAATAAGCAGCCCCAAGGGTGATTTCCACAAATTCTACTCTTTCATCTATGTTGGGAGTTCTAACATCCCTTGGCTGAGATAAACTTATCTTGATTATTATACTTTGTCACTGTCTCCCACGGAATGTCTTCTCTGCAGGATGCCTTCCTCATGAGTGGAAAGAGTCACTTCAGTGTAGAGTTTTGATATGACAAATTGGCCAACTGTGATTCTGCAGAGGTTTGCAAAACCATTCTACCTCTCTAGCTTCAGGATTAGATAGAAGCCTCTTTGAGATTCTCTGATAGTATTATCTGTGCGCTGTTTTGCTCAGTCATTTGAAATTTTATTGCTTTATGACAAATGATGAGGGCTAGTGCCTCAAAACCTGTCACATGAAAGGGTCTATTGACTCATTAAGCAAAGAAAAATTCCCTGACAGACTGGCCACCTCAAACACCCACCATGGACAGTCAACAGGCAGTGAGCCAAATCAGAACCAAAGAAACTCTTCTCATACAAATGCCCTCTTGTGGAGAGTTGGTACTAATCATGTCATGTTAGCTTGGCTAACTGCTCTACTTCTTCCCAAAGTTGTTAGCTTGTTCAGCCATCTCCTCAGTATAACTTGTCCATTGTGGCTCACTGAACTTGCTGGAAGAACACACTACTGATAACATTAAGTTTGAGAATTTTCTGCTCACTTTCTGGTTCTTAATTGATAGAGGACTAATATTGATTTTGTAAAGATTGAAATTGGTGTCTCTTTTGTATCTTTTTTTTTTTTTCAAGATTTCCATTGTATATTTCAGATCGCTCTTTGGCAATGGGGATTACCAAGGATGTGTCAACGCATGCACAGAGGCACTAAAACTTAACCCTGGTGTGCCTTCATTCTACAGCAACCGAGCAGCTGCTAATTTAGCACTTAATAACTTACATCACACTATCAGTGATAGCTCAAAGGTTAGAAATCAGTGAATTGTATGCATGATAAGTGTGGTGAAAGGTTAATAACCCAGTTTTAGTTTCAAGGAAGTGAGTATTATCATTTTCTTAAAGTACTTTCTCTCCAGACTTAATCCATTGTTACAATTGTTTTTCAAGACATGCTTAATATACTTTAATTCCTAACACATTTATCTGTTTGCCTGAGATCCTCATTTGCTTTATTTTTATTCATATGCATCGTCGATTTTACTATTATATTCGGAACTAGTATACATTCTACACCATTCACACTTCGTTTACCAGTATTTTCTGGCAGATTCATCTTCCTCTAAACTGTTTTTGTCCACAATCAACTTCCCTAAATTTTGATTCATTCATGATCTTTTACACTTTCCACACTAAGTGTATGCAATGCCACACACTTCAACACATAGTAATGCACTTGAAACACCTCTGCATCACTTCAACTTCACATTGTACTGTTTCGGATTTTCTCAAATTTTCATCCAAAGTCTTGAGGAATTTAGGCTTCACACATTCATTCTTAAACTTGTCGTCTTTTGCAGCTGAAATTTTTTCATACGCATTTTCTTGTCTCCATGGTTGTTTAATTTGTTTATGGATGGGGTTGTTAGGGAGGTGAATGCAAGAGTTTTGGAAAGAGGGGCAAGTATGAAGTCTGTTGGGGATGAGAGAGCTTGGGAAGTGAGTCAGTTGTTGTTCGCTGATGATACAGCGTTGGTGGCTGATTCATGTGAGAAACTGCAGAAGCTGGTGACTGAGTTTGGTAAAGTGTGTGAGAGAAGAAAGTTAAGAGTAAATGTGAATAAGAGCAAGGTAATTAGGTACAGTAGGGTTGAGGGTCAAGTCAATTGGGAGGTAAGTTTGAATGGAGAAAAACTGGAGGAAGTAAAGTGTTTTAGATATCTGGGAGTGGATCTGGCAGCGGATGGAACCATGGAAGCGGAAGTGAATCATAGGGTGGGGAAGGGGGCGACAATCCTGGGAGCCTTGAAGAATGTGTGGAAGTCGAGAACATTATCTCAGAAAGCAAAAATGGGTATGTTTGAAGGGATAGTGGTTCCAACAATGTTGTATGGTTGCGAGGCGTGGGCTATGGATAGAGTTGTGCGCAGGAGGATGGATGTGCTGGAAATGAGATGTTTGAGGACAATGTGTGGTGTGAGGTGGTTTGATCAAGTAAGTAACGTAAGGGTAAGAGAGATGTGTGGAAATAAAAAGAGCGTGGTTGAGAGAGCAGAAGAGGGTGTTTTGAAATGGTTTGGGCACATGGAGAGAATGAGTGAGGAAAGATTGACCAAGAGGATATATGTGTCGGAGGTGGAGGGAACGAGGAGATGTGGGAGACCAAATTGGAGGTGGAAAGATGGAGTGAAAAAGATTTTGTGTGATCGGGGCCTGAACATGCAGGAGGGTGAAAGGAGGGCAAGGAATAGAGTGAATTGGATCGCTGTGGTATATTGGGGTTGACGTGCTGTCAATGGATTGAATCAGGGCATGTGAAGCGTCTGGGGTAAACCATAGAAAGCTGTGTAGGTATGTATATTTGCGTGTGTGGACGTATGTATATTCATGTATATGGGGGTGGGTTGGGCCATTTCTTTCGTCTGTTTCCTTGCGCTACCTCGCAAACGCGGGAGACAGCGACAAAGCAAAAAAAGAAAAAATTTTCTTGTCCTGTACCTTCTGCAGTAGAAGGATAACAAACATATTGCTTCAAAGGCTTGTTCCCTGTGATATCGAAAAGAATCATATCAGGTATGAGGATAAGGGATTTTCATAAAATCTGGTGGAAATTGTTTGGTTTGCTTTATGTACAACTCTTTGGGATTTTTAATTTATACCATAGTAATTACATATACGTCAAAAGGACTAGAAACTTTGGATAAGCCTGTCTTACTTCATTTCTTTACAGGCTCTTGAGTTATTAACTCCAGCCAGTGAAGATAATAGTAAATCACGCCTCCTTTGTCATATTCGACGGGGCACAGCATTTGTTCATCTTGGACTTTTCTCTGAGGGTTTAGCTGACTACCAGATGGCCCTTCAGCTCAGTCCAGAGAGCAAGAATCTGAAAAAAGATGTCGAAAGGATACAATCTATGATGATGACTTCAACGGATTCAGGAGATTCAAATGATGACGACAGTGGATGTGATGATGATGGTGAAATCACTGCTAATGGTAACTTGTGAAGGCTTCAGTAGTCCTTTAGTGCTTCTTCCATGATATTTTTTGTAAACTGACCTTCCTGTATAAAGGTGATAAGTACTGCAATAGTTTTTGAAAAATAGTTTGATACTAGCACTTATTTTTCTTTTATTACTGTTTACAGCAAACATAACATAGTTGAAGATTCCCTACCTCAAAGGCTTTATATCAGTGAAGGAACAGATTTACCTTTATAATATTGTCCATTAAGTCTTTTAATTCTGAATGTATATAGTGACAATGCTTAACTTGGTAGTTGGCAGGTGGACCTCGGTCATCCATGCAAGCTTTATTTTGACAGTACAGTATTATATAATCTATGTATTAATGCAAACCTCATCACTCTTTAAACTTTTTTTTTTTGCCAACTTGCAGGTATTGAGTTTAGGATCCCTTCTCTCCAGAACCAATACCCACAAATCATGAATGTTTTTATGCACTTGATCTGATATGTGTAAATGAGAATAGAGTTATGATAATACATTATGATGTAAAGAAGCCATAGAAATCAAATAACATATTCTTCTGTTTGGTGGCCAGATCAGTGTGGAGAATTGTGCTGCAAATATTTTGAATGTTTTTATAGAGGTCTTCAACTTTTGTAGTATAAAGACAGGATATAATTGATATATTTGGTTAAGATCTTGCTACTATAAATTGCTTTGAATTTAGGTAAAGGTGACATGATATAGATAAACTTATCGGTAGGAATGATTCACATTTTCAGTAGAAGCTTATATTTTTATGCTGTTTAAAATTTTTATGCTCGAACAATGAAATTTGATGAAATGACTCATTGCATTTTGACACCAAAATGATTTGAAAATTTTCACCTTAATGCCTTATTTTTTTGTTTCAACAAATTCCTTACTTTGTGAGAATGGAAATGATTATCATGACATCCTGCAGCATTACAGCTGCAATGGATGTGAGTGGATGCGACATAATGAATTCTTCTCTGCCTTTTTTCCTGATGCTACCTAACTGATGTGGGAAATGGCGCACAAGTATGAAAAAAGACGGAAAGAAATGCTGTAGCATTGCTACAGTAGAACTTATATTAGTAATATTAAGGTGGGTCATTTTTATATCAATACAGTAATTACTGGGACAGAACTGTTACAGAATATAGGATGTATGAACATACATGAAGAAACCTTGGAGCAGTGTGCAAGGCTTAACTGTGGACTCAGGTTTTTGTCCATTATCTGTAACGTCTTGAGACTGGCTGTGTACATATAAGGGATTTGATTGTTCCTGATAATACTTCATGAAAACAGGAAAGGCAGATCGCTATAAAAAATGATTTATATGGAAAAGGAGAAATATGTAATGTGATGTTGAAATTACATGAGATGTATGATTTCCAGTAATGTCCAAGTATTTTACAGATATAATCATGAATGTTCAGCAAAGGGACATCTAAACGATCAGCAGTGTTGATTGTGAATTACTTGCTTAGGAAATCAGAGTGGATGGTTTTCAGTGAAAGATTTACTTGTGATGATTTCCTTTGTAAGAGTACTGCCTCTTGAAAAGTCTATGCTCAATGTGTATTTGTACAGCATGGAATTTTTAGTGGTATCTAGAAATAACACTAATGTTATGTATGAAGTTTCTGATGGCATCCATTTCAGTTACTCTCATCAAGCTGAGCCTTCTTTTTTAATTAATTTGTACCTGTTGGCTTACTTTTCATGTAAATAAAAAGAAATTAATGAATTAATGGGTGACTGCATTCAGTCAATTCTTTTTAATATCTCAGAAGTAGTGCCAAAGCTTAGCAGCTGTCCCAAGATAGCTACAGTGCCCAGTTATGTTCTGTATAACCCTGTGCCATTATTCTACTTATTGCATAAAAGTACATTTGGTATATGCTTTAGCAAACTCCTATTGTCCACTACATATATCTAGTAACTGCTCAGGTAGTTATAAGGTTGTGATTGAAGGAGTTTGATGCTCATTACCAGCCAAATTTTCCAGATATTGATAATCAGTGCATTCATGTAACAACCAAGGAGAGGTATTACTTAATAGTAGTACACTGATTTACTGTGGATTCTCAAAGCACAATAGTAATCATTGCTGATATTATCAAGCAACCTAAAGTTGACTCGAAGATTCTTGTTTATGTGTGTATCTCCTTATCTTGTGCTAAAGGTTTTTAGATCTAAGAATGAATCAATTTTTTTCAATAAAATTTCAGTCTTTACTACATCATATATATAGTTGTCAGCAGAGGAGACTTTTATCATATAGAATATGATACAAAAATCTTTCCTACAGAGTCAGAAGGTCTATATCTTACCAGGGTGATCCTTTTAGATGTTATTATTTTGTACCTTTTGATATGTTTGAATATTATTTCAAATGTTTAATCGGCCATCAAATACCTTAAACAAATTAGCATAGAAAAAGTAGGAGTATGTGGCATTTATCTTATATACAGACAGTATTTTCAACTCTTAAGAACTAATCTCTGCACAACATGCTCAGTAAATAGGTTCTGAGTCAGTGATCCATGTCTGTACCTAAATGGGATGTTTTAGATATTCCTAGTAACCTTCTCTTGGAGGTGCTTTACTTGGACTGCTGCTATCTGTTGACTTCCTGACAGTGAAAGGGCTCTATTTAGGCTAATACCATCTATTTGTTGCTGTTTTGGGAGTGTCAGGATTTTTTTTTCTTTTTATAAATCATTTGGCTAACTGTTGGAATTAAGTCATTAGCAGTGATGAAGGGGTCCATTGAATGTAAACATTTCCTTGTAGTATGTCAAGTTGAAACTCGCACAGAGGTCCGAACAGTAGTTCACCAGTTCTTTATTGGCTGGGCTTGGAAATGAGCATAAGGTTCAGAACCCATTTGATTGATGGTTGGTTAGACCCCCTCAGGTATCATGAAACCAAGTGGATCCAAGTATTAAAATAATTACCCACCCAGCATTATTGAGGTATATTACTGTGGAGTGCAGGTTCCATTGTAACTCTCACATATCTGACATACTGCCAGCTTACCACTGTAGAATGACATGATATGACCACTTTGAATATATCTGCAAAAAATGTTATATTTTATTCTGGTTTGAATGTCTCGTGTTTACTGCAAACACTTAGTTTCTTTGCTGTAGCTCATCTTTTCAGTGAGAGGTTGTATTGAATTGTTATGGCAGGGATGGTATCACCATCCTTGCTGTATCATTACCATCACTCCATGCTGCTTAGCTGATGCTTTATTTTTTAAGGGTTTCATGTCATATTGGTGAACACTGTCACTGAATGGCTTCACCATTTTTGAAGGTCAGACTTTTCTAGCTGTGATTGCATTAATAGTTTCCCTTAAAGTTGAACAGCAAAACATATTTTACATCAGTGTATTAGTATTGTTCCATTTGGCTATTGACCTTTTATCAAGTGTTTGATAAGTTGTAAATAGAGCAGTGTGGAGTCTACTGTATCTGAGGATGTAATAGACTATTGCTACTCTTAAGATTTTGTGGCAATGCTTATTAATATGACTACAGTGTTATGTGACTTAGCACTTGCATAGCTTGGCTTTCCCTTTATTACCTCTTGGCATAGATTGTTATAATTGTGAATTGAAGTGTATTTACTACTGTATGAATATCAGCTGTATTCATTCTTATGAAAATCATTTATATTTTTTTGAAACATACTAGAGGCTTGTAAACGCCAGATTGTCTTGAAAGCTATCACGTTTTTCTTGGGAGTCCTTTTCATCCCAGTCCATTTTTGATAAAGTCCTTTTCATCCCAGTCCATTTTTGATCAGTTCAATGAAATGATTTTTTTTTTATATGTTAAATTCAACTTGTTTTCTATCTGTTAATTCCAGTAATTGAGTGATAGAAAAGCATGATTGCTGTGGTGACTCTTATGTGTATAGACAAGTGAGAAAACGTCTGAAAAACAGAAATTGTTAACTAAAACTGCTTGCTTTAATTGTTTAATTTAAGAAAATCCTTTATATATATATATATATATATATATATTTTTTTTTTTTTTTTTTTTTTTTATACTTTGTCGCTGTCTCCCGCGTTAGCGAGGTAGCGCAAGGAAACAGACGAAAGAAATGGCCCCCCCCCCATACACATGTACATACACACGTCCACACACGCAAATATACATATATATATATATATATATATATATATATATATATGACTTGACCCTCACCCCTACTGTACCTAATAACCTTGCTCTTATTCACATTTACTCTCAACTTTCTTCTTCCACACACTTTACCAAACTCAGTCACCAGCTTCTGCAGTTTCTCACATGAATCAGCCACCAGCGCTGTATCATCAGCGAACAACAACTGACTCACTTCCCAAGCTCTCTCATCCCCAACAGACTTCATACTTGCCCCTCTTTCCAGGACTCTTGCATTTACCTCCCTTACAACCCCATCCATAAACAAATTAAACAACCATGGAGACATCACACACCCCTGCCGCAAACCTACATTCACTGAGAACCAATCACTTTCCTCTCTTCCTACACGTACACATGCCTTACATCCTCGATAAAAACTTTTCACTGCTTCTAACAACTTGCCTCCCACACCATATATTCTTAATACCTTCCACAGAGCATCTCTATCAACTCTATCATATGCCTTCTCCAGATCCATAAATGCTACATACAAATCTATTTGCTTTTCTAAGTATTTCTCACATACATTCTTCAAAGCAAACACCTGATCCACACATCCTCTACCACTTCTGAAACCGCACTGCTCTTCCCCAATCTGATGCTCTGTACATGCCTTCACCCTCTCGATCAATACCCTCCCATATAATTTACCAGGAATACTCAACAAACTTATACCTCTGTAATTTGAGCACTCACTCTTATCCCCTTTGCCTTTGTACAATGGCACTATGCACGCATTCCGCCAATCCTCAGGCACCTCACCATGAGTCATACATACATTAAATAATTGGGAGGTGAGTTTGAATGGAGAAAAACTGGAGGAAGTGAAGTGTTTTAGATATCTGGGAGTGGATCTGTCAGCGGATGGAACCATGGAAGCGGAAGTGGATCATAGGGTGGGGGAGGGGGCGAAAATTTTGGGAGCCTTGAAAAATGTGTGGAAGTCGAGAACATTATCTCGGAAAGCGAAAATGGGTATGTTTGAGGGAATAGTGGTTCCAACAATGTTGTATGGTTGCGAGGCGTGGGCTATGGATAGAGATGTGCGCAGGAGGATGGATGTGCTGGAAATGAGATGTTTGAGGACAATGTGTGGTGTGAGGTGGTTTGATCGAGTAAGTAACGTAAGGGTAAGAGAGATGTGTGGAAATAAAAAGAGCGTGGTTGAGAGAGCAGAAGAGGGTGTTTTGAAATGGTTTGGGCACATGGAGAGAATGAGTGAGGAGAGATTGACCAAGAGGATATATGTGTCGGAGGTGGAGGGAACGAGGAGAAGAGGGAGACCAAATTGGAGGTGGAAAGATGGAGTGAAAAAGATTTTGTGTGATCGGGGCCTGAACATGCAGGAGGGTGAAAGGAGGGCAAGGAATAGAGTGAATTGGAGTCATGTGGTATACAGGGGTTGACGTGCTGTCAGTGGATTGAATCAAGGCATGTGAAGCGTCTGGGGTAAACCATGGAAAGCTGTGTAGGTATGTATATTTGCGTGTGTGGACGTGTGTATGTACATGTGTATGGGGGGGGGGGGGCCATTTCTTTCGTCTGTTTCCTTGCGCTACCTCGCAAACGCGGGAGACAGCGACAAAGTATAAAAAAAAAAAAAAAAAAAAAATATATATATATATATATATATATATATATATATATATATATATATATATATATATATATATATATATATATATATATATATAATCCCTGGGGATAGGGGAGAAAGAATACTTCCCACGTATTCCCTGCGTGTCGTAGAAGGCGACTAAAAGGGGAGGGAGCGGGTGGCTGGAAATCCTCCCCTCTCTTGTTTTTTTTTAATTTTCCAAAAGAAGGAACAGAGAAGGGGGTCAGGTGAGGATATTCCCTCTAAGACCCAGTTCTCTGTTCTTAACGCTACCTCGCTAACGCGGGAAATGGCAAATAGTATGAAAAAAAACAAAATTAAGAAAATCCATTTATTTTTACACTTACCACTTTTCTTCTCCAATATCAAAAATGTGTTGATCTGTACTTGATCACACATGACTTCAGTTAGGTACTCCTGGAGTCCAGCTGCAAGTTCTAACAGCACGAATGAGAAGTCACCTTTGATGGGAATGTATTATAGTAAGCAAACTAAAAGAACAGCATTATTGAAGACCTTCCTGAACCAGAGGAGCCTGATTTACCCAGCTCCTGTGTTGAGTGCAAACCCCTCAAGGATAAGGAGCTCTGGGGTTACATAAAAAATCTTAATTCTAAAATTCTTAAGAGGGTATTAAGTTTTCTTTGGACAGCTTAAACATAGAAAGCTTATAAATATTAAATTGTCACTGTCTCAGCAAGTACTTTTGAGGAGCAATGGTTTGATTTCTTTTCAGTTTGCTTTTAGATGAAAAAGGGAATATTTCCACATAATGTTCTACATTACTTCTGATGCATAGTCATCTGATAGCTTTCGCATTCTGAAGTGAACTTAGGTGACCATTTCTCATTCTACTCTGACCTGTGCTGGACCTTTTAACCTTTCATATTGGATGAGTAAACGGCCATCTGTTCATATGTAAATTAGTTATTTTTTGTGTAAGGGCATATCCTCTCTGAGGATGATGTACTTCCTTAGTTGTGCTCCTTTTAAACACACGTGGCTAATGTGAAAGCAGTTATCCTATGAAATGGAAAACCTTGACGAAGGATGAATTATTTTTATATTTGAGAATAATTGCTCCTAAAGAAGCTTCTTTGGGCTTTTTGCATTCAAATACTTTACTGTTTCTTAGCTAGTTATTAGGACTCGTCGGTTAGTGAATAAGTGTTTGACATACTTTATGGCAGCTTTTTTAATTCATTTTGATTATCAGTATGTTGGTAGGACTTGATCCAAGGATCCCTACCATAGACATAAACCATCTGTACAAGAAATTTTTTTTCGTAGACGTACTTTCAGACCTAGGCATTAAAGAATTAGGACTTGATATTAGTAGACTATAAGATAAGGGACACTGGTATAGATGATATACCATAAATGAATCTAAAATGCTCAAATCAAAGATTAAGTTTGGGTTATCTGGGAATGATTTACAGAACTACAAAACGTGTAGGACCATTAAAAATATGTAATTAGTTAACTTTTCTTCAACTGGATGTTTGTAAGTGCAATTAAATTATGAGGTAGATATAACACCAGTTCTTTGATCTGTAGTATTGTTGGATGAGTTAATAATTTCAATACCTGATATTTGCTATCATGAATAGTGATTCAAAGATTACAAAAACTGGCTGAATGAAAGTGCTTACAGTACCTCTTCATTAATTCAGCAGTGTATGTGAAAGATATTCTTGCCAAAAAATATTTCTTAGCCTTTACATAAATACTGTGTCGATGTTTCAGAAAGTATGATCATTTGAAAAATACAGGTTAAAATTTTCATATATTCAAGATGGGCTCAGAACAGTGTTGATATGAATATTGTATATGATTACCTAAACCATCTGCTGTTGTTTTATAACACTATGAACAGCATTACATAGTTATGAAAATCTGAGGAATGAGTTATGGATATTCAAATTAGTTTATTTAGGACATACTTTAATGTTTCAGTTTGTCTAGATAGAAATACCATTAGTGTATCTAGAGACAATGCTTTTCTTGAAATGTAGTCCTTAGCTGGTCCTCCAAATTGTAGCCAAACCCCTGCATATATCTTCGTGTTGGAGTCCTAGATGTATTGACCGAGTGGGATAATTAAATAAAGTTTGATGCTGGAGTGTTAGGTATGCTGAGAGAAATCCAAGTGCTGTGAATGCCATACTTTGTATATTTTTGGTTTTAACAGATAATCATGTATACTTACCTCATTATAATGCATTTATGGTAGAATTATTATTTTATACAAGTAGTGGAAGTAATAATATGAGATTTGGTTTAGTAGTGCAAAGGGTAGAGTGATTGAACTATAAGGATGTATGTCTAAGACATAAAACAAGAAAAGAATGATTGAAGAAATTACATAGGGAGTTCTTAGGTGATTTAGAAATACAAAAAGGGTGTGTGATGAAAGGTAAACAAACATTAGAAGGAAAAATGGAAGAAATAAAGTGGATTTAAATAGGTGTCATTATGGAGGAATTTATAGGAGCTGTGAAAAGGTAGAGGTGCATTGGATATTCTTTGTGCCCTGCTGTGCTGGATAAATGTGAAGGGTTAATGAAGAGTATACAAAAAATGGAAGAAGTACCATGGGTATAAGCAGATAGCATGTTAGAAATTATAGAGTTGTGCAAGGGTATGGATGCTTGGGGATTTTTTTTACAGACTGCTACGTTGGATGTCAGATGTAATTAGGCAGGTTTACCAATTAACTGTAATATAATCTCAGTAAAATGTCTTGATGTGCATTTTATCATCTTCGGGTAGGTTTCATTGATTTTACTGATTTATGTACGTGATTTACCACAGTACAGTACAATACAGTAATTGCACATGAAAAGCAGAAATTAACTTAAATATCCTTTTAGTAACTGATAAAAAGATTTTGTCGTTTTTCAAACTTTCAACCATATGTACCTCAGGATCAATTTTATGTAGGCTCATGTAAGGTTCAAATTTCAGTTCAGTGGTTGTACTCATCAGAACTATTCATGTGGCTCAGAAATTTCTGATTGGTTACCAGTGAACAAAAATGTGAAGTGAATGTTTTTTGGTAATGCAGATGTTTTCTAGTCACCTCTTAATCATATCAGAGTGCAGAGGTAAGCAGTTTTGATATTTACCATACTAGTCACAATATTGTGAAAACAGACTGAAATATAGTATGAGTCACTGCTTACCTTATTTAAGTCTATTACTTTTTCAGTACATTGACTCTTATGTTGTGATTAAACTTGGATGATGTATGCCTATTGCCTCTACTAGTTAGATTTTGTTTCAGTTAGTTTTTGTCCATGTGCTGTAATGAATTTCTGATACTTAAAACCACAGTGTGATTTCAGTACTATATATTGTACATCATAGTATCGAAAGCATCTTGACTGAATGCTGGTCTGTTGAACACTCGACTTTTGTCGAGCTATATAATCTCTATTTCATATGTATTACAAATTATTAAGCAAAAAAATTCAGAAATTTAATGAAGTGCTATGCTATTGAAGGTTATTTGTAAATACAAATAAGAATTTCTTTATTGAAATGTTTCTGTTATCCTATATTACACACACACACATATATATTTTATATTTATTTATTTTGCTTTGTCGCTGTCTCCAGTGTTAGTGAGGTAGCGCAAGGAAACAGACGAAAGAATGGCCCAACCCACCCACATACACATGTATATACATACACGTCCACACACGCAAATATACATACCTATACATCTCAACGTATACATATATATACTCACACAGACATATACATATATACACATGTACATAATTCACACTGACTGCCTTTATTCATTCTCATCGCCACCCCGCCACACATGAAATAACAACCCCCTCCCCCCTGCATGTGCGCAAGGTAGTGCTAGGAAAAGACAGCAAAGGCCACATTCGTTCACACTCAGTCTCTAGCTGTCATGTATAATGCACTGAAACATCAGCTCCCTTTCCACATCCAGGCCCCACAAAACTTTCCATGGTTTACCCCAGACGCTTCACATGCCCTGGTTCAATCCATTGACAGCACGTCAATCCCGGTATACCACATCGTTCCAATTCACTCTATTCCTTGCATGCCCTTCACCCTCCTGTATGTTCAGGTCCTGATTGCTCAATATCTTTTTCACTTCATCCTTCCACCTCCAACTTGGTCTCCCTCACCTCTGACACATATATCCTCTTTGTCAATCTTTCCTCACTCATTCTTTCCTCATGTACAAACCATTTCAACTGGGGGTATACATTTCTCATATACTCGCATCTTTCTTAACCATTCATTTTTATAGCACTGAAACCAGAAACTACCAAAAATAAATGACAATATATTCCAGAAACTCTGCTGTATCACGATCGTCATTTATGGTCAGATTTCAGAATCTGCCATAGTTGCAACTAAAACTATAATTTTTGAAAAATTTGAAACACAAAAGCACTTCATGTAGGTGCAAATATTATTTTTCGTTTCCCTCAATGCATTAAAATATATCCAAGAATGAAACAAATGAGGTTATTTTTTTTATCTGTTCCTGCTGCTACCTTGATAACACAAAAATGGCAAATATGCATGACTATCTTATTCCATAAACCAGCACAGCATAATCCTCTCATGCTTATATGGTATTGCACTAAAAACATAACACAGGAATGTGAAACTTCAGGTTTTATTAGATGTAAACAACAACAAATTACTATCAGCTTTTAGTTAACATGTAAAATGTGACATAAAAAAGAATTCCTTCCATATTCCTTGCAATGCAAAAATCACACACCATATTGTACTTTGGACTGTATATTTTGGCATCTGCTTGTTCATGCTTCCATTATATTTATATAAAATGTTATTACAAAACTATAATAAGCAACACATCACACGAATGAAACAGGGTTATTAACAGTCCACATTTATCATATTTTCTCCATCAATCATTTGTTGCCTGTCCATTTTAATTCAAATTTGGTTCATAATTTCATATTCTGATCTTGGAGAAAAACTATTTAATCATCACATGCAACATAATGCAATTAATCACTTCAAAGTTTACATTCCATGTTAATCCCCATTAAGATTTCTAGTCTCTTGTCCATATTCCATACCAGTATCTGTGGCTTTGTTTTTGAAATAAGCATCACGTGATATGACTAAGAATGCATAAGTATGTTATAATCTTCAAACGTCACTACTTAGTAAGATACTGATTCACATAAGACAGACCAATGTACATCCATATGGTATGTTTCACTGATCATAGATAATGATGCCACAATTGAGTCTACTTAGTTTAAAAAAATATTGAGCTTAACATGGACATCATTTCATATATGTGTAATTATGCATTAGCTTTGGCTTTTTTTTTCAGATGAAGCAAAACAGGATGATTCATGTACAGAATTGTCATTCCCTAAGACTACGACATAAAGAGAACATTGATTGCCATTATAATACAAGCTGCAGCAACCCATGGACTTTTCCTTTCCCCTATTCTTGCCATCTTCCAGAATGTCCCAATAACTCTGTGAATTAGAATTCTTTGATTAGAATAATCATATAAGCATAAAATATTTAAAATGGTTAACTCTTTACATCATGCTATATAACTTTCATCAAAAATTAAATTGATAACTTTCAGCACTTTTAAAGACTCTAAAACATTTTACTATAAACTAGGCAAAGATAAGGAGAGTTCATGGCTTATATAATACATTTGGCTGGCTTTTTATTATAAAGTGCAACATTTTTAGTATTGTAGAGATGAAAACAAAAATTTATATAAGAGATGGAAATTTTCTCTGGTCTCCATTGTAATTACTGAAAATCCATATGAGACTGCATAAAAAACCATAGTCTTAGGACCGAGCCTAAGCACTGTGTAATTCTACAGTGAGGAAGTTCCCAGACTGTCTGCAAGTGGTATCACCATGAGCGAAAAATCAGTGAACCAAAAGGAGTAGAATAGCAATTTGGACCTTCCCACCCACAACAGCCAACCTCAGACTTCTAAGAATGCAGCCTTGAAGTTGCAAGAGCCCGACAAAGGCAGTTGTAGGGTTTTGTGACAAACTAACTAGCCTTAACGTGGATACCAGTGTCCATGATTTGTGCTACACGACAAAAAAAAAATACAAAAAATATGGAAATGAGAAATTCTTTTTAAGTGCATGAACAGAAAACCATTATACAGTGCACCCACACAATATATGGCACTAGAAAGACAGGAGAAAATGTAGCACTAGATTTCACATTTCCAGAATCAAAACTATAGTAAATCTGGTCAGAGAATAAAAACAGCATCATCAATTTTTCATGAATGTATTTAGAGTAACAAGAGTGAAAGAGGATATGAATAAGAAGGGTATGGTGATGGCTGAGTCTGCCAATAATAGCTAAGAAGTTTGTTTAATCCAGCAGGAGAAGACCTGTATAATCAAATGCATACCTAAAACACTAATCATTCACAGGATGACATGGTCTCAACGTATAAGAGATTCAATGATCAGCATGTTAAAAAAATCTAAAATGAAGTGCTCACGACAAGTCTGCTTTCATGTGGTGAAAGCTCATATAGCAAACTGTTTGTAATTTAAAGAATATCATACCCAGTTTTTTGTCTGTCAAGCAGGGATGGTGCAAACGATCTGATGTAGGTGCACGTGCAGATCAAGAGAAGCACCACACTCAGGAGGCTCTCAAAATTGAAGAGAGCTGACTGAAAAAGAAACACGATATACAAAAGAATATGCGAGAACAGAGTCTGTTAATGATGTAATTTCTTTAAACTGCAAATGATTATTTTATGGTTATGTATGAAATAAAACAAATCTTAACACACTCCAACTGGCTCTGGATCCTGTTTCTTTAGAATTCCCAAACTAGCACTATGTGCAAAGAGTTACCGATTAGTTTCTTCCACTCCTTCTAAGGCATGAATTATGAGTAACTGTAGTCTACATTAGGGTCTGATCCGTGGTTACCATTTGTGTGTTATAGGGAAAAAGCTTTACCCTTGTGTTGCCCCATCTCTTTGACCTCATATGTATACTATGCCTTAACCTTATGTATATATATATATATACATATACACCCAAGCTTATGCCAAGTATTCATTCATTCATCGGACCCTAAGGGAAGGATGAGTTGGTCTCAGGTGAGTCAAAACCTCTAGAGATAACAACAAACAAAAAGATTAAATAAACCCTCAGGAGTTATATAAATAAGATGAATGCATCAGATTACATTTCTTGATGAAGCTCACTTTCTTCCCTATGCAAAAAAGAATCTCTAAGTACTCTGAAATGATTTATAGTGTGACTTTTTTGGGGGGGCTCACCATCCTGTACTAGCGAGGTTTTCGATGGTGAGAACAGATGATGACCCACACAACACAGCTGATGACAACATACAAACATTACGATTGTATACAAGAAAAATTCAGAACTATTTATTAATTTCATAGATTATATTATTTTAAGATATAAGCAAATATATGTTTCATAAGATATAAATATAGAATAAGATTTTTTTTTAGATAAGTAATTGAAATAGATTAAGTACGATCGCAATGTTTATTTACTTGAACATTTCATTATAAAACGAAAAAAATTACCTCGCACAATCATTAACTTACAATGTAAAAGAAACATTAAAGAGTAATAATGAAATTGCTACAAGAATGTACATTTAGTTAATGATGACTCAAAATATTAAAATTCACACAAGAGTTTCTTTATAAAGAGATTCTGCAAATGCCACTGACTCAAAATGGTGTAATGTCAAAACCCATTTGTGTTACTTGAAAATTTATTGATTACTTTTTGGGTGATGTTAATGTAAATATGAATCTTATAAGAGGTAATAATAATATTTTTAAGTGGGGTAAATACCTCGCGCGGAGTCTGGCAACAGTGTGTTAGCATCAG
Organism: Panulirus ornatus; assembly: GCF_036320965.1. Taxonomy (NCBI): domain Eukaryota; kingdom Metazoa; phylum Arthropoda; class Malacostraca; order Decapoda; family Palinuridae; genus Panulirus; species Panulirus ornatus. The sequence goes on along the minus strand of NC_092263.1, from coordinate 13,070,451 downwards.
GGTGTAGGCGGTCGCCCCCGGAGGATCAGTCCCGAGCGAGGCCTTGTTGTGTGAAGAAGAAAGTGTGGACGCTCTTCCAGGATTCTCAAGTTCACGCGAATAAGGATGGATTCCGTCGAGGGGAACATTAAGTTGCTCCTTCAGGGGAAAGACATCGAGGAGTCTCAGGAGTACTGTGATTTCACCCTCCATGATCAGAATGAGGTGACAGGTGAGCTAGCCTGGGCGAAAGGTGTAAGACAGCATCTTAGATACAAATCAAGCATCTTCTCAATTATTTTGAGAGAGGTCCTCATTTTTAGCATCCGATGACACTAATATTTTGTAATTGCTGTAGTGGCCAAGTTAGCGGGTCACTAGAGTGTCATAGTAATGGCCATGGTCGCAAGAAGTGGTTGGATTGTGGTGGCGGGAAGGTTGGTGATGGTGGTGGGGTGGTGGGGATGTGGTTGTGGTGGTGTTGGACAGGTTGGTTATGGTTGTGGTTGGTGGTTGGTTGTGCAGGTGAATACGAAGGATGATGGCTTGAGATGGAAGTAGTGGTCGGGTGGATGGCATTTGATGGCTATAGTGGGTAGGGTGTGTAGGATCGTAGGATAGCGTGTTAACCCAAGGGATTTAGGTGTCCTTATTTTCTTTTTTTTCTCGTAGACTTTGGGATTAGGGTTAGGCATCTCTAGTCGACTGATATTCCCCCGTAAAAGGTGCAGGTGATGCCGGATGAAAGCGGCGTGCCAGTGCCCGCTTTCGACAAGAGATGTGGGTCCCTTACAGGTTAGTGGCATGCGAGAGGAAGAAGTAACGGGTGCAAAAGGAAGGAAGTTTAGATTGTGTAGATAAGACGGGGTTTGTATGTGATTGGGTAGATAAGACGGCGTGTGTATGTGATTAAGGCTGAGAGGTATTTGAACCTTAGACTGGACGGATGTGGGATGAGTACGTGTAAGATATATATATATATATATATATATATATATATATATATATATATATATATATATATATATATATATATTATATATGGTAAATCTGAGGGAGAAATTGTGAGAGGCGAGTGATTTGAATGTAGGAGTGGAGCAGGAAGTTTAGGGGGGTGGGGGAGGAGGGTGTGTCACACTGTCCCAGGTGGAAATGACTGGTGAAAGAACATGTGGACTGTGTGCGTCATCAAGGCATGACTTACAGGTACATGTAACAAGCGTAAAGGTTCATATGATACAAACGCATCGGTGCACACAAATTTGATTGATCTGTTTCTAGGTAGATGGAATGATAACTTTGTTGTGCCGTCTAAGAGAGGGATGGGAGTGGGTTTTTCTGATCATATGGTAGTAATATATATTGGGTAACCTCCTGTTTTAGATGGTAAACGACTGAAAATGTGAAAAAAAAGTGGGATTACTGTTGAGAAAAATCGAGGAATGGCAATGTGAAACTGACCTCCTTTAGTTTTGAACGAAAAGCTGAAAAAAAAAAAAAATCAAGACGAGATGAGGTTGAGGTGATGGAGAGAGCTTAAGAAAATGTTATTACTGGCTGCCATGGATGTGTCTGGCGCTACAGGTATAGATTATAGGGGGGGAAAAGAACAGCATGGTGAAATGAAGGTTTAGGAAGGTTGGTGGAGGAGACGAATGGTGTTCCAAAAGAGGTGAACTTGATGGTAAAGAAATGTAGTTTCCACACACACACACACACACACACACACACACACACACACACACACACACACACACATGAGGTTCTTAGTGAAAAGAAAAAAAAACAAATTAATCTGGTAAGTGAATAGATATTACTCAGGGAGGTGAGTAAATGTATAAAAGAGTTACGAGTAAGGAGCGAAAGTGAAATAGATAAGCCTTGAAGTGACAAGGGATGAATGGAGTGAGCCGGGCTTTTGCAACCTCTGTCGAATGTTAATGACAAAGATTGGAAAGATTACTTGGTAAACGAACGTGTCTGTTGGATTAATAAGTAAGGAGAGAGAGAGAGAGAGAGAGAGAGAGAGAGAGAGAGAGAGAGAGAGAGAGAGAGAGAGAGAGAGAGGATGTAAGGGTGAGAGAGAGAGAGACATGAGAAAGGAGGAAGTGAAATGAGCCATGAAGTTGGGATGCAGATGGGGGTTGGTGAGCGGGATGGTGAAGATGAGTGAAGGTGATAAGTTTGCATGCTCACTGCATCTGGAAAGTGTTCATGGAAGCGTGGAAAAGCGCTCATGTGTTTCACGAGACAGAAGGCAGTAATAATTCCTCCACCCGGTATGGAAAAGGTAAGAAAATTAACCGTGAGAAATGTAGCGAAGCAGTCAGCCAAGCTTTGTGTTAGTATAGTAATGGATCTGTGGAAATTTAAGGAAACTTAAGGAAAAGTTGTCACGGTGAGGAGGAGTAGACCTGATATTTTGCACGTAAGACAAATGGTTTAGAAGGTTCTTAAGTCCAAATGGGAAAGCATTTGTAACATTAGTAGCTATGGAACCGTGAACCTGGTAAGGTGAACACGGTATGCAAACAAGACTTGGATGATGCAGCCAAGAGTCTGCAACGGAAGCAGTGCATGTGTGAGTGTTGGTGCGAGTGAGAATGTCTGAAGTAGATGTGGGAGTTCGTCAAGGTTGTGTGATGTCACCATGGGTATTATTATGATTAGTAGTAGTATTATTTTCATGGGCCCATTGCATGTGTGTTTGTGTGTGTGTGTGTGTGTGTGTGTGTGAGAGAGAGAGGGGTGTGGGTGATGAAATGTATTGGAAGTTGCCACAGATGTGTGTTGTTGTGGGATGGTTGTTCATATTGTATGTGCCTCAAGCCAACAACGTACGATAAGAAATAAACCGGTTACGCGAAGAGGGAAGCGGAAGAAAGAGTTTAAGCAAGCGGCAAGGAATATATATATATATATATAATAATTCTTTTTAATTCTTTTTTTTTCTAAGATGGAAAGAGGGAAAATGATAAACCTCTGAAAAGAAGCTCCCTGCACACCGAAGATGAAAGGCTTCTCTGAAGTCCATAATCCGGATATTCCAACGAGGCCTGAAACTCTGAGGCATAGGAAGCGCGCCACAGCCTATAAGCTAAAACCTAGCATCGAAAAGTAGAGTCTATATGAAGAAGGCAGAATTGATAGACACGTTGTGTGATAGACTATTCGTGATGCCAACTTGCTTACGGTCTACATCAGAGTGTGCGTCGAACTCATTTCATTACGTGTCAGTTTTGATTCATACGCATTTCATTGGAGGAGAATACGGATTTAGAATTGGTGCTTTGCCATGGGCTTTGCCCCTTGGTGTAGTAATGGTCAGTCTGTATTTCGAGATGAGAGAGCGTGAAAGTTTCATCAAAATAATGCTCAGTTATACTAGGTGGTGCAGTAATGTTATGATTATTACTCCAAGGACGACATATTTTGAGAATAAATCAAGACTTCTCTACGTTGTGTGAGGGTATTGAGCTCATAGCTGAAGAAGAGGAAGGGATATATTACCATTTGTAGGTTCTGTTGTATAGGGAACAATATAGAGGCTAGATTTTTTTTCTTCATGTACATTAGACCAACGAACAAAGATGATTTAAGACTCGAATCTACCCACAGTGATAGAACAAAGGAGTGGTGATGGGATTTTTTTTTTTTTCGTAAGAGCGTAACGAATATATAATCAAGAATACCTTGATGACAAGTGTGGGTTATATTCTTTAAAAGATGGTCTAGAAGACCAGGTCAAACCAAGGGTATGATATCGAGGCTGATTTGAAAAAACTTAATGTAACGAATGACTGTGGACATATGCCAGTTTCAGACAACCGAAATTATTAACGAAAGAATAAGATAAAAGAAGATGCTAGAGGCAAAAAGGTGTTAGAGGCTGCTTACATAAGCAGGGAAGATTTAATAAATAGATGTAGCAACAGAGGGTAGCAACATGTGAATGGACGAGCGGAGGAATGTGGGGAGGGACGGAGCCATTGAACAGATCCAGCTAGTCTGGAAACAGAGACGTTTACTGTAAGGGAACGCCATCCCAGAGGTCACATTAAGCTAGCGTTTTCCTCATTCTAGTCTCATTTTCTCTTAAGATGGCTTTAAGAAACGTTAGAGAAGTAAGATTCATCTCAGACTTATATTGTTTCCGTAATCCCACCCCCTCTTAAAGTAGTGCTTAAAAGTCTTTTTGTATCCGGTGGGTCAACCTAGCCGTTTGAGCTAGTGCGCAAAGAATCTGTTGGTATGACCAATGTATGTCTGTACTGTTGCGTGTACCGTTAGCGGGAGTGTTGTGGTCTGTGTTAAGTCAGTGGGACTAGGTCGCCCACGGCCCCCAGGTAACCACAGTCTCCGGACCTTCACTAGGTTAGCAAGCTACGTTGTACACAGGGGCTCCGCACTTTTATATACAGTATACGTGTCGCCCGTGGACATATTGTCTGGCCTTTCGCTAGGTTACACGGTACGTCTTTATGTTACTTTTGGTTCCACACTCGTGCCGTTCATGGGAAAGCTATTTAGCATTCTGGCTTGTGTGAGGATTATAATAAACTAAATTCTTAGTCTCTCTATAGATGTAAAGGTGATTGACTGTGAGGGAACGTCATTCAATTGTAGCGAGAATATACTGGCTTGGAAAATTTGTAGGAAAGGATGAATGGAAGACATTGTCATCTCTTCTTGTCTTATACGCCGCCCAGACTTCTTAACTTGCTACCATCATCGTATTTAGCACGTTGCATTATGGTGACAAAGGTTGTATATGTATTAAGCTCTTCGCTTTTTCATGAGACTGCATTGAAACCTTTTATGGTACCATGCAAAAGGCAGAGGTAGTAACGAATTACGATGGAAGGGCTTTATTACGATTAATGACGTTCAAAATTTTAAAGATATACCGTTTAACGACGCACAGTTAAACTTGATATTATTTATATAGTGTGTTCTGGATGACCGTATTTTATCCGCATAAATTTATATCAATTTCTAGCTAACTTCTGAGGGGACTTTTAGACGACAAAGTTTTCTTGGATAACGTGAAAAATAATGCGAAGCTGTATGCAGATTAATTGCCTATTTATGATTTTTTTACCTTTGTACTATACCGGAACTACCTTGAAAATATAATTAATCGAGGACTCTGAGAAGGTCAGAAGCAGGTGGTGTCAGATGAGTTAATCGGCTACATTTGATAGCGTCATGTTCAACCAGAATTCTCTCCTTGCTGGGGAGAGAATGGAGAAAAAATCTGACAAAACAGAATACAAGAGATAATCAGATGTTACTGGCAGCGTAGAGGAAGAATGACAATGACTAGAAAATGGTCGTATTTGGCGGGAAAAAACAATATACCACCACTTAAACGAAGATGATTGCCTGGATCCTGCTGACCTTCAAGAACTGGAAATGCAAAAACAGGGATGATTGTGTTGAAAGCACTGATACCCTTTCGAGTGGAAAGTTAGCTAAAGCAACTTTTAGTATACCTTATAATAAGATGACTGTCGAAAATCTGTAGATATAATTATTGGGAAAAGAGCATGAACATTGGGCGTGGAAGGCTATTCGTAATGTTGCTTGATTTTATAAACACACTGAGCCAACTGGTCGACGACCTCGATCATAATATAACATAAGTTTCTACTAAATGTATATAATTCGTCGAGGTTGCCATGATTTATTAGGCTTGTCTACCGCCATCATCAACAGCTCTTACAACAATGTTGCTATGCTCTTAATTTGGGGTCCAGCGTAAAAATAATCCGTTGTCTATTTTAGGTTAAGGTGTAAGACGTGATATTAACCCTTTACAATTTTGCTTTACCTTTGTGTACACTCATTTATGAGAGAACCTAGCCACAATGTCCTTGAGATCTCTTTGCCTACCCCTCCTTTACTCGGAAGGGAACTAGAATGTGCCCGCTATGGACGTACGATTGGATCCTTTTCAGTGATGGCGTGTTATGAGTGACATTGAGCATCATCTTATGCAACGAGAAACTTTCAAGGTTGAATAGAGAGTTTAGACAGCTAGTTTGAATAAGTTTTACGGTTGGCTGATGTGTCTTTTAGTAGAAAGGGATGATACACATATAGTAATGGACGTGTGTTTGTTTGAGGAACTGGATACCAGATTGAAGGAAAGGGAAAGGGTGCGAGTAGATTTCCTTGAAGTTAAAGATGGCCGATTGTTTTGAAACAGCCTACAGCAAGTCCCACTTTCTCAGTAGCACTGCACACAGTCGTGTGAGGAAAAACTCAGGTTAAGAACTGGGCACATGTTCTGTACTTCCTTTTATCACCCCTGAACACCCAAGAATATCAAAAAAATGAGGCAGTAGCAACCCTTCTTAAGTTGCTGGTCATCCATGCAATTGAGGCACACCCGGTAACTGTAGGGGAAGTATGGGGATAGGCTAAACCAGCATAAATAGACTAGCTTAGTGTTGCTGGACTTTGCCAGCCTGTAGTTAGGCAGCAAGTTGAAAATGTCATCCTTCGGCAAAGCTTTTATCACCGTCAGTTGACGACAGTGTTGTGGGAGCAGCTCGCTGTAAAGGAGTCGGTCAAATCCCTGCTTTTGATTATAGCGCAGACTCGAGGCTCGGAGCAGCCCCTTAAAAGGTGTACTTGGTGTTGTGTTGTAATCATTAATGGACAGATCGGAATGGACCTCGGGTTTGATATTGTATATGCGTAGTTGTATCTGTACGCATTTCCAACCCCCCCCGTCAGTGCGTATGTTGCTTGACTATGTGACACTTGCAGGTAGGGCAAGGCTCGTGAGAGTTCGATCCGCACACTTGCTTTGGCAAACCTCGCATCAATAATTCACAAGGCCATGATGTCATTTTCAGCCGGTAATCGGACCTTCTGTGATACGTCGCCGTATTGCTTTCGCGAGAGTCCGTGGACCATATGTATTTCATCTCCGTCATCTGTCTCCGAGGGATGTATTTCAAGCAGAAGTAAAGCATTTGTGCCTCGACCTTCGAAAGTTAGCGCTCCCGTAGTTGGATGGCGAAGTGCAGTGTTGCCAACCTCGGGGTCAGCCAGGACTCGCTGTCTGATACTGGGTACGCGTTTTGCATGGGACATATTCTCTTTAGTCAGGCTGATCCATTCCCACGTTCTAACATGCCTGGAGCTGGAAGGATTTTTTTTTTCTTTCTCTTTCTTAAATAAAATCCTGTTATTGAGCTATCTGAGCCCAGCATTTGAGTGTCTAATTTGATGATGGATTACATTGCTCTGTATCGTGCTTGAATACAAGCACAACGGCATATCTATTTATCCATTTGTCTATCTATCTATCTATCTATCATATATATATATATATATATATATATATATATATATATATATATATATATATATATATATATAAATCCTTGGGGATAGGGGAGGAAGCGGGGGGCTGGAAATCCTCCCCTCCCATTTTTTTATATTTTCCAAAAGAAGGAGCAGAGAAGGGGGCCAAGTGAGGATATTCCCTCTATATATATTATTGAAGTACAAATTGAATAGTGATCATCGATTTTCAGTGCAAAAGCCGTGACATTTTTGCAAGTTAGTTTTCAAGCTTGTTGACGTTAGATTTGAAAAGGTATTGAGCATACGGAAAATTCAGAGACCTGTTCCACGATCTGCATTGAAAGTGATGAATTAGGACAGCAAAAAGCATACCAGTGAAAATGTGGGTGCCATTAGAAATATGGAGACGGTGATGCCATTGAAGAAATTTGTCGGTATTAGAAATCACACGGAAACGTAATGTTTCTTTTTATGTTAGTATCAAAGAAGAACCAGTCATGCTTTTGGGTAATCTTGCTGTTATTTCGAACTTTATTATTTTATTAGTTCATTATCTTTTGCATAATTATCTTTTCCAGGTGGTAATGATGCTACTTTTCCTAATAACATGCATACTTTGCAGCTTTACACTTGGTTGGTTGGCGTTTAATATTTTTGTGTCTACCGTCTTAGGGTGTTCATTCTAGAGGGGCTACAGGTAACTGATGGCAGGTGTTTACCAACCACTCGGCGGGATGTTTCGACCCTTGAGCTTGTCAGAGCTTTCAGTTGGACCCCTTAGGTAGTGGGGGGGTCGGGGGAAGACTTTCTCTTGGTCGTTGGCGCCCTCGCTGCTTTCATAGACATTTTGAATATTTCTCGTCAGGGAAAGACAGCGTACTGTAGGGTGCTGAAGACAGCAGGGCGTCCCTCTGGGTTCTTATCCATGGGTGGGACGCCCTAATAATCGTTGGCTGTCAAGAAGTTTCGTCAGATCCAAATCCCCAGGTTGGACATAGGCTTCACAAATATGTCTCAGAAATATGTCTCAACCTTCGTCAGAAGGATATGGGGTTATCTTCACAGTTAAGCTTGCATCAGCCACTTGCTGATGCTGGAAATAATGCTCATTATAATTTGAAAGGGGTTCCTATGAGTCTGCTAGGACGTGGCTTGGTGTGTAGTGATGATAGGGGGAAAGTTAGGGCGTGACCTTATCTTGAACTGCCGGCCACTACTCCTCCTCTCTCCTTCACCTGACCCTTTCCAAATCATGCCTGACCGGTGGGTTTAACCCACCCCCCCGCGCCCGCCCGCACGCCCACCCAGATACACCTGATCCAGGCCTCCTTCTTTCTCATCTGATATGACATACCTCCACACCTGGCCCACCGTGTGACCACACTTAGTCCATATTACCTTCACACTTGGCCCACCCACCCCACTGTCACCATACTTGGCCCCGCCCTTACCCTCAAACTTAGCCCACCCTTACCACCAACACGTATCCTAATCCTACATCGTGCACACACACACACACACAGCCTATCCAACCACCACACTTATAGCCTATTGTGGCACCCCCTTTGGATGGCCGCACCACACACACACACACACCTAACCTCCCCAACTTCGACATATGAGCGCATCCCGCCACCCTACACGTGGTTCAGGGGTGTGTCAGGTGTGTGGAGGTATGCGGGTTGGTGGGTGGGCTACCGCTCCGAGCAGGGCCTCGCCCCACACTGGCTTACCTTGAGGTCTGGGAGGTGGGCCAAAAGGACCCACCGGAGCCACCAAGCCTTCCCATTGTATATCACTTAATTCATCCACGGCGGGTCTCCAAGCATTCTAGTTTGACCCAGAGCTTTTTGTAAGCAACTTTCATCGTGCCTATTGAGCATTTATGTAGTCTCATTAAAGTAATATATATATATGCAGTAGGCATACATATATTTTGTTTTGTACCGTAATGCGATTAGCCACACAGTTAGGCCGTTAAACCTTCAGTGAAGTGTTTGGGTAAAAAAAAAACAAGTACACACGGGCTTGTATTTATTTTTTTTTCTTCCTCGTTCATGTTGAATGACTGTAAGTTGTCTACGGATATTCTCTGAACGCCGTAACTGTGTGTAAATTATCCATTGTACGGTATATTCCAAGAGTGAACGCAAAGATTCAAGGCCGAAAGAAAAAAAAAATAGATGGCGTTTGTTTACGTCGTGTTCACCTCGGGCGTTAAAAGCTTTTTTTTTTCCCCTGTTCGAACTTTTGTTTTTTTTTTTTTGCCACTTTCATTTTGGCTAATAGATATACCTCCTCTCTGTTCTACTGAAGGTGGAGTGGACATGGTGTCCAGCGAATATGGTATCCTCTGTTAGCGCACTGCCTTCAGCCGCAAGTTTACCAACAGAAATGTTGGGAATTAAATATATTTTTTGGGAATATTCCATGAATAATTAATTACGTGTGGGAGGAGGAGTTTAGAATTATCACTTGGTGTCATTGACTGTATTATTAAACACTTCCACGCCCGTATTTTTCTAGGACCTTGATACATGTATTCTGCTGGGAATTGGTGGTTTAGAAATGTTATGGGACTCTTACAGTGTAAATTGATGAGAAAATCTCACTGTTTAGTGTTGAGCGCAACCATACTGTAGAATATATATATATATATATATATATATATATATATATATATATATATATATATATATATATATATATATATATATATATGATAATAATATATGATTCATAAATCATTAGAGTTAGTGGGTTATTATATCCATATCAGTAGAGTATATATATATATATATATATATATATATATATATATATATATATATATATATATATATATATATATATCACCTTTCCACGAAAAGAGCTGAAAATATATCAGTGTAGGTATGTGTTTAGCATGGCAGTTCATACAACTGCTACTTAGGGTAGTTTGGTTTCCTATGAGACAAGAGTCGCGTGCATGGATGTTTTATTTTATTTTTTTTATCTGTAAATCAGTAGTTTCCACGAATACCTGGAGGCTGCCCATGGCGACGCACAGTACACACTTCCTCTGGTTTTACACTTGAAGAGAAAGTGGGGAGGTGGTCGTGTGATAAGTATTTTTTTTGTGTGTGACGCATATGTATTTTTCGCTCATGTGCGCTGCGTACTCCCACAGTCTCTTATGTGCGTGTGTGGGTGTGTGTGCCTGTGCTTGCTTGTGCGTGCGCTCTGAGCATTGATTATATAATTACTTTCTTCCAGAACACGGGTGGGAGTTGTACATTCATGTGGTCCTGTCTCTTAAGAAACTTTCACTTACTGTCATACACACCTTTGTAAGCTCTTGTATGCTGTACGGGTTTTAGCATCCAACTTGATCACGTAGTTTACTCTGTTCAATCCACTACCACAGTCGTTGTGATTTTCAGTTGTACATTGAGAGGGTTGTATACTTCTTGAGCCCCATTTCTTGAAACTTGCTTCTTTTTTTTTGTATTTCGTCTTTCCACCGAGTGTGTTTGCCTGACGGGATGTAACGTTGTTTTATGTGAAGGCACGAAAAGAAAATGAAAAAAAGAAAAATATGGCGAGGTACGAGAGACTCTCTGGTCATGGAATGTCATGTCCCGTCGTGTTGATTTTGTTGGGGTTGAATTAACAAGTCCACTTATTCAATTGCATTACAGGCAGACATAACTCCTGTACTGTACAATAGGCACATTCCATTTACAGTAGCTACACTCTCCGTAATGTACAGTATGCACATTCCCTTTACTGTACAAGTTACAGTATGTAATCTGCAATAGGCACACTTCTTGTGCTGTATTGTACTGCACTGTAGGTTAATTACGATGGATGATTAAGGGGTAATTAGCATTCTCGGGTATGGCCGTGCTGAAATGGTTAAAAAAAAAAAAGTTACCGGGAGACAAGAATTTCATTTGTCCGAATGATTCGACCTCAGCTGAAATATCCTGTCTCGATATACGAAGTGTATTGTAAGCCAGTGCAATCAGGAGTTTACTCTAAACTCGTGCAGGTCTAGTATAATATATAGATATAAATTGATAGGTTATCCACTAGAATACGGAAGAAGAGCATGGGGCGTTATAGAATACGCAGCATTATATCGAAAAGCGTAGGTACGCCATACGCGCATATACTTCAGTGGCAACCACCTATCCTCCCCAAGGTTGGGTAATGTATTGTTGGTTAGCCAAAGAAATATATAATGGACCACCTCCAGACACTAACCTTTCTTCTCCCTCAGATATAAAAAGTTCAGCGAGTATGTACGACTTGCCTTAGCCTTAGGGTAAATGTTGCGTTACCCAACAAACTGCGAGGTTCAGTTAGTACCCTAAGGCTGAGAAACAGGTTGTAAGATTGTTGCTAAGCCTTAAGGATTTATATTACGGTACGGAACGGACGCTAAAGAACAGAACTGAGGAAGGAAGTGAAGGAGAGGATATGTGTAAGAGCTGGATGTAGTTGTTTCTGCGCACAGTGATAAGTTTTGTCATTGTTTTAGAGAAATGGTTTAAAGAGTTGTGTGCAGGGCAAATGCTGCTAGAAATGTAGGGAGGTTTAAGGGAAACAGGTTTTGAAAGGAAGAAATTATGATTTTTTTTTAATGGTCACAGAGTTACTTTGTATGTCCAAAGAATGAGATATGGGATTTAAAAGATTATTTTTATATTGTGTTTTTTTTCCCAGGGTAAATATATCCATACTTTTAATGAATTTTGTCGAACTAATAATTAATTTCGCAACGGGTATCTTAAAGTTTTATAACATTTGTTAAAGGCCAAGGCACAATCGTGAAACAGTATAAATACCATCAGATATTAAGAAACATTTTATTGAGGTATAGATTTTAGCCTGTTTTGGTATGAATTTTCCTAACTTTCATGGGTAATTGGCTGTAACATAAAGCAGAAATGGAAGGTAGCAGCGCATCAGTTTATAAAGAGAGAAGCTTTGGAATAGTTTTGCAGTATTTTTGGAACTGTTTCATCTGAAATAGGATGAGACTGATATCCGTATATAACCTAGGAAGCCACAAATTAAAGTTAAGTTAGCGTGAGGTATATATTGGTTGGACATAAGATCCGCGTTTGAAAGCTCAAGCAGGGTTAAATTCTCTGACGCCTTAAAAGCTGTGAAAACATCAAACAACACGTTAGATTACCTTTTTTTTATTATTATTATCGTTCGTTTAGCGTAATCTAAGGAAGGGTCAAGGTATAAACATTTAAGTACACTGCAGTTATCATATCCGGGATCTTCATATCCAATCAGTGTAATCTTTAGGGGGGCCAGACACTCCATCCCCCCATATCCCGACCCCATCATCCCTTTTATCATCCCAGCGCTTATCAGTGTCATGCGCTAGACTAAACTAATCCCATTATCCCTCATATCATACCAGCGCTTATCAGTGTCATGCGCTAATGTATCCAAAGTCATTATCCATGATAATCAGTTCGCGTTGTGATAATGATGAGGTTGCGTCTGATTGGTTAGCTCTGCTGACGCTGTACAGGTAACAGGTGGTTAGCAACCTTAATTCGTTTGCATGTTTTAAATTGGTCATTAACCCCCAACCAAGCTAGGCACATTCATGGCTAAGTTATTGCCTGATGGACTTGATTTTCTTTTTTTTTTTTTTCCGGGGGACAACATTACATGTGTTTCATGAGTAGGAAAATTCCAGGAAAAACGTAATTATATCTGCTATTTTCTGATAGAAAAAAAAATAGAGTAGAGACAGTAGGTGCTTCATTTGACTGTCTTATTTTAATCAGGTTTGGATATTACTAACGGGTCACTTCATTTAGCAAGCGGGGAGGAAGGCAGGAGAAGTGGTGGTGGCAGCTGCCTATGTTTGCCTTTCAACTTGCAAGTTCATCTCTGGATCTCGAGTATCAGCAGGGCGAAATCACCTCGAAGAATTGTAGAAACGCTGTCCAGATGGAACGCATCGAGTCGGAATGTGGACTGGCTTCTAAAAATTCAGGCCCCCTGGTGTCAAAAGCATTGTTGCGTCATCTGATATAGATGTCAAAAGCATTGTTGCGTCAGCTGGTATCGATGTCAAAAGCATTGATGCGTTAGCTGGTATCGATGTCAAAAGCATTGTTGCGTCATCTCGGTATAGATGTCAAAAGCATTGTTGCGTCATCTCTTGGTATCGATGTCAAAAGCATTGTTGCGTCATCTGGTATTGTCAAAAGCATTGTTGCGTCATCTGGTATTGCTGTCAAAAGCATTGTTGCGTCATCTCTTGGTATCGATGTCAAAAGCATTATTGCGTCATCTCTTGGTATCCCGGAAATGACGCGACCGTTGCGTGTAGAATGTACTCCCTCAGCGATAGCGAACAAATGCATCGCTAAAGTCACGTTCTAAGTTCAGCAGTTTCTTGGCTTCAGAATCAGACATAAATTGTTTTTTGTTTGTTTGTGTGTGGTTCTCTTCAATCTATTGCATTTATTCCTATACGTGTTTTGTCTTAAGTAGGCCCGCTGCGTGTATTACGAACGGGTAACGTAATCTGGAAAGCAAAAGCCATTGGGCCAACAGGCGATTTCGAAGATTCAAGGCAGAAAACAAGTCTTCATTGGTCTGCTTTGGAGATTTCCAGTCCTCCAGGTGTGGGTGAACTCTGGAAAGAAAGGAGGAGGGGGCTTCTTCAGAACAGTTCCTGATGGAGGATCTTCTGTGTGGAAGTTCCGCTGTGTGGACTGCACATAACGAATTTTCCTTTCGTTTACACTGTGCTAATATGGCTGACTCGTTGCCATATCGTGTTCCGTATTATTTTTACATAAGAAGCTCACCCTGGCCTGAGTCACCTGGGCTACCACGACTTTTACAACTTGTTCTGTTGCCATGGGATAATTCCATTTTGTTGCAACGTAGCTAAAGAAAATAGGTAGGCCATATATTTGTCCCCAAAGCTAGCCATGGTGTTTTTTTTTTTTTTTTTTAGGAGGGAGCGGTAATTGTAGCGTTTCTTACGCGCATCTTACAACGACGCACCCAGCGGAAGTCCTGGAACACGCACTTATTTCCCCACCGCACTTATTTCCGCGTAAAAGTCAGGAAGAAACGCTCTGTCTAGCGAGGGAGGGAGGGAGGAGGAGCGAGCATGAGGTCGCCAAACCCATCGCCATGGTGTGATAACAAAACAGTCAGAGGTCGATGGCAGCAAGCCATGGCGTCTCCACCAACAGAAGCAGATGATGCAGTGCACTAAGGACACTTTGGCTTCCGCACTGCGGTCAGTATTGTGCCTTGATATACACGACCATTGTCATGAGGTATTATGATATTCTTCTTGTGGAGGGTTTGTCAGTAATGAGTTGTTCATAAGGCATTCGCGTAATGTTCTAATTCGCCTGAAATAGACGAAAACTCTGAGAGTATATATATATATATATATATATATATATATATATATATATATATATATATATATATATATATATATATATGAGGAAAGGCCTGCATTTGCTCACATATATCCTCCAGTTATGTATTGGCGCTCTTGACAGCGCGTCGCCCCCAGTATACAACGTCGTTCCAGTTTGTTCTATCCCCTTCACTCCCCCTGCTAAGAAAGGGTCCATGTTTCGGAGGAATACATAATGTGACCCAGGACACCTTTCCGAAGGCTCCTGCAGCTCAACGCTGCGTTACGTTCAGCTGCAGGGAAATGATGGACTTTTTGGAGTGAGTTCTTTAACTCTTCACTCGCTGTGGAACCTCATGTAGGTGGAGTACACACACACACACATACATATATATATATATATATATATATATATATATATATATATATATATATATATATTATGTGTGTGTGTGTGAAATTATTTTATTGATGCTGGCATCTAATTATTTTTCAGTATAATTTTTGTTTATGGACTGGGTTGAACAGTCGGTGAAATTAATTTAAAGGTAGAAAGTATTGTTAAACTTTGTGAAGGCTGTGGGCGAGTGTGTGGTGGTGGTGTGTCATTCACACGCCTGGCCGACCATGTTTGATAGAAGGAACTGTGGTTCGGAACCCTCTCCCAGGCAGGTGTTCTCACCAGGTTTGCCTGCCACCTAAACCTTAACAGGTGGGGTAGCTGATCATGGGTGTGTCTGCTTGGACAATGTGTTGTTGCACCAGGAAGAGGAGGAGGAGGTGCTGTCGTCTCACTACTTAACGGGTTGAAGAATGCAAAACTCCCAGCTGAGACTGATGATTGATGTGGCCGGTCCGAACCATTTTGTTGATCACGACTGACGGAAGTGACGACTAGGTAATGGGTGGTTGGCAACTGGGTTGGCTCCCACGGAGGTGTCAACATTGATGAAATCATTAACTGTCCGTATTGCGAATGGCCTTCTTCCTATACCGTCACCTTTAATTAAAGACTGCCAGCTAGAAACAGTCTGTGAGTTTTGCATCATTTCAAATGCTAAACGGAATGGCCTTGTTTTGAATTACCTGTGGTTGATTTCATAACGTAATGGTGTATTTTGGAAGTAACTGTTGTTTTGTTCTATTTGACTTACCACAGAGACATGGAAGACTTAGAATATTTTTCATATAGAACGATTATAGCTTGAATTAAGGTGTGTTCGATGTGAAAAAAGAAACTAAACGTGGAAATTATTCTGCCGTTCTTGCACATTAATGTGAGTCAGTGACGTGTTATGTGTCATTAACATGTGATCGCCCCTTCGGAATTCCAGCTGTAAAGTCACTTATTATTCTCTCTCTCTCTCTCTCTCTCTCTCTCTCTCTCTCTCTCTCTCTCTCTCTCTCTCTCTCTCTCTCTATATATATATATATATATATATATATATATATATATATTACTCAAATTTGCTTTTTGTTACCACCTGTGCAATCAGAATTTTGCCCACGAAGGTCTAGCTCTTTCTATCAATCTGTTTATTGTTGTCATGTTTTGTAATGTCTCAGTAATCACTACAAGTACCTTTCCAGTTTGCTTAGTACCAGGCCACGATTAGAGTGGGAGTGAGTGGGTTGTGGAGGGTAGTAATTTGACTATGAAAATTTATGATGGCCGTGGTGCGTGCTCCCCATTTTATTCGCCCCATGTCCCCCCTCCCTCCCGCAATCAAATCATTTCGTTTGCCCTGTTAAAAGCATTTTCTTTTTTTTTGTATAGTTGAACGGTCTTTGTTCTCGTTGATTATTCCTGACCAGCATGATCAACGAGTATACAGTCATTCTTGAGCATGACGATGCGACACCTGGGTATATAATAGGCTGGCCTAAATTTAAGCTGAAGTCCTCTAGGGTGTGGTTAAAGGCCAAATCCATTCATGCCAAAGGTTCTTGCGATTGTACTTTCCAGGTTTGAAGGTGTTAGAATATATATATTTTCTTGTTCAACTTATATATCCCTCCCTCTCCTTTCACAGTGGTCGAATTCCATTAATTCAGACAAATCTTTTGACGTCCAGCTTTAGATTGGACCAACTCTACATGTATACGCGAGGTGAACAACCTCTTTTTTTTTTTTTATCCATTTGGGTCGAACACTTAAATATTCTGTTGAAAATCTTTTGCCCTTTTCCTGTGGGCGATTTATAATTGATTTGCCTACATAACCCTAAGATATAGTTTCAGTTCATAGTTTTATTTTTATAAGGGGATTTTTTTTTTTTTTTTTTACATTCGTTGGGTGTCCATTCAACTGAATTTTTTTTTTTATATAGTTTTAATGTTTTGAATTGTTAAAGTTTTCAGCATGTGTTATATCTTTCCTTAGTTTTTTTTTCCCTGTATTACTTTTATTTCTGTAGAAGTTATATTCCCATCTTTCCTAACTTCCATGGCTGTTCATCAGTTCACTTTCCTGTGTAGAACTTATAACTGTTCTGTCAACATCTTCACATCTGCTGATGACCTGAACAGGTATCCCTCATAGTCTAACTCTTTCACGGGGGTGTAAATCGCAAATAATGACCTCTTGCTGTAAATAATTCACTTTCATGGTCCTTATGTGGTTTTATGGGTTCCGAGTGGGTACACATAACTCTCTCCCTTTCTCTTTCTAAACCCAAAACCGGTACAATGTCACCGTAATCAGTTTAGTGTCGGATTCATTTAAATTCTAAACCTTTAAACTCGGCGCTATTGTGTCAAGGCAGTTTATTATTATTATTATTATTTTCCGGTGGATATGAGGGCGAGAAGGCGAAAAACGTGTATGGAAAGTATATGTGAAAACTCATGGTAACCCCCTTTTTTTCCCCCCTTCTCTTTGACAGTATCCATTTTTTTCCCTTGATTAATGGCATGACCCCTCGACCACGACGGTGCGACATTCGAGCACGACTGTACGACCCTTAAGCACGACCTCCGACCTGATTCTTCCAGGTCAGCAGATTAAAGGCCGTATTATTATCTCACCCAAGGGTCGTAATAACGCCGTGACGCAAGGGTAACTAAAGCGAACTACGCCCTGCCTCAACAGAAGATTGATATCGAGCCAATTCCATGGTATTTGGCTGGAAAAGTCATTCGAGCTTCACATAGATGTCTTAACTGTTCTCATGATTACTGGCCACTGACCTAAGCTTCATCATCCATACTCACGTGGCTCTGTTTTCTGCGGTCAGCCAAGAGAAGTGACTGGTGTGTGTGAAGGACTGGTGAAGGGCTTATCAATTACCTTATTTATGATTACATATTTGTACTGTGCGGGAAGGGAGTCTTACACTCGTGGTGCCCCAACTCTGGAAGAATGGGGAAGTAACTGGTCTGTGATTGGCTGGTGCAGTAACTGGTGCATGAAGGACTGTTGGATTGACTGGTATATGGAGGAATTTTGAAGTGCCTGATATTTGGAGGACTGGTAGTGATTGGTATGTGCTGGATTGTCATGTAGAGGACTGTAAAGTGATGGGTATTTGGAGGACTGACGAAAGTGACTGGTGTTGTGGGTAATGATGGAGTAACTGGTGTTTAAAGAACTGGTAGAGTGACTGGTGGGTTTACAAATTGAAACTGTCTGTTTAAGAGGTGTAGTGTTTGCTTAGGTCTGTGTTTTACCTGCTTACTGTTGCATGACAGGGTCATCACTCTCACAAAGTTGCATTCCCTTTACTCACTAACTGGCTTTCTGGAATCCCTCTCACTAAGTCAGGGGCCGACTGGGGTGCCTTTTATCTTCTGACTGGCTGATTACTATGTCACAGGTATGCTTACTGACTGGAGTGCCCCATACACTCACCAAGTAATTGGCTGACTGACTTGACAGTCAGGTGCTATGTGGATATGCTGGATGTATTTTTTTTTTTTTTTTCAGTAGCGGTCAGTGAAGAGCATTTGTCATCCATGTACCTCCTTTTGTAACTATTGGGAAGTTGATAGTTTCATTTAGTAACATTCAGATGTACATAGTTTTTTTAAGGTAGCTAGTAATATTCACTGATAATATTTTCTTCTATGCCTAAATGAATACCAGTACAGACAGCTAAATCATTACATCCATGAAACACACTGTAGTGTAAAACTTAGTGTTATAGACCATGAGGCAATATGAGCCCATCCAGGTTCAGGTTTGAATCCAGGGTGTAGCAGTCTGTCCACACCCAGCCCAAGTCTTCATCCTTTCCTTAGGGTTGGTCAATAGAGAGGTACTTGGTCTAGACTGGTGTGTGTGTGTATAAAACATAGTAAAATAAGGTATACATATAGAAGTTTAAGACATGGGGCAGCAGGAGTGTATAGTAATCACACACAGTATAATTATGCATACTCAAATGGATTGATAGAACAATAACTGGTAAGAGATGAGTTAAGAGATGGCACAGGGGAAGTGATTCCAGGTGTTATACGAAATTGAGAGACAAAGCTCAGCAAATGGTAGTATTGCATATAATTAAAAGATGCTCACATGATAGTCTACTTCATATGCCAGGATTCCATGGACTGACCCTCATCACCATCCTTACAGCAGCAAAAGGTGTAGCGCCAGCAGTGCCATCAGAGTTCACACCGACATTACGAGAGAATGTGTGCTTCATTGTAGCAGCCGTACTCATCAACGAGGAGGGCCATGTCCTTATGATGCAGGAGGCCAAAAGGTTAGCCCTCTGCCTGTCATTTCCTGCCCATCTTGTCTTGAGCGATTCCTTCGTCGATTTCTTAGTTTTATTGTGGTTTATTATAGCTTTTGTCAGATTTTATGGATGTGTTGTCTCTATTATGACATTTTTTGTTTAGGTTTCATGTAGTCCCTGCTAGATATGGATATGGTTGTCCTGAAGTAATCTCCCAGAGTGAATGTGGAGCACTTGACTGCAAATAAAGAACACAGAAAGCTGAAATGGAGCACGTCTAGTTCACTTAGGCAGTCAAAAGTTTTAAATCATTTACAGTAGGCTTGGTACACTTGTAGTGAATATGGTTCCTTTACAGTGAAATTCATAAGCTTACCATAAATGCGATATATATATGTAACAAACTTAGAGCAGTTGAATATGAAATGCTTATATGTAGTGATTATAATGCATGTTCAGCGTATATTGACTACTTTTAGTGAGGAGGCTATTTTTCATTAATGTGTCTTCTATAATAAACAAAATGCATGTACATGTAACATGGAACATCAGTCACCACAATGACTTAAGTGTACATTTACAACTGAAAATGAGTTTGAATAGTAAAGGTGGGGGCTCATTACCCGAGTAATGAACTAGCTGCATCCAACAAAGGGGGATTAATGCCTGGATGACGAGGTGATTGTAAGACTGGGTGATGAAGAAATTGAGTTAATGATAAACTATAAAAGGGAAGGCCCCTGATAGATTTATTGTAGTAAGGGTATTTTTATGCATTCAGTAAATATGATTTTAGAGATTGTATAAGTATTGATGATGAGCCACTCATTTATTTAGGTATATTGTATTTGTTGTTATGTAAAATATAAATATTTTTTTTATTCATATTCACTTTTGTGAATAATTTTTGATAACTTGTAAGTCTTCATTGTTCTTTACATGGTAACAGATCGTGTGCTGGAAAGTGGTATCTTCCTGCTGGACGTATGGAGGCTGGAGAGACCATTGTGGTGAGTGGCATCTCACTGTATCCATCAGACCATTAAGTAGCCTTGAATATGCTTCCATAGTAAATGTCTCTTCATTTTAATGGATAAACTGCATCTCTTCTTACCTTTAATAGTCCATAGAATACATCAGATTTCTGTGAAATGTGATATTTTCCTTAAGAATCATGTTTTTAGGAGGTGGACTCTAATGTATGCACAGTATGTTATGGGAAGGAGTCTACATGAAATTCATACCTATATTAGTTGTACTACATAATTATCCTTTGTTTGTTACTTTATGTAATGTAAATTAGCTTGATTTTGGTCATGCCCATTTTACAGCATGAGAGGAATGTACTCTGCATACATATTTAAAACCACTTTTAATCTTATGCTTGAGACCAGTGGCATTCAGAAATAGAGATATTTCTGGATAAGGAATACCTCCTGGAAGTGTTTTGAAGAGCACAATAATATCATGAGTCAAGTAATTGTATGGAAATGCTGTAGGTGGTGGATGATTATCACAACACAAACTGCTTTGCTTTTCTTCATAATCCTCTTTTAGAGGTTGTAAGGATGACTGTCTTGATGCTAATAGTCTCCTAAGAACAGTAAATGATGATAAATAAAATTCACAGCTATTTGTAAAAGCCTGCACACTGCTGGATTTTAGTGTTAGAAATATCATGATATTGGTGTGCTTGTTTCCAGGAAGCTGCCAAAAGAGAAGTCTTAGAGGAGACGGGCCTAGAAACAGATATTACCACGTTACTGATGGTCGAATCAGCTTCAGGTTCATGGTTCAGATTTGTTGTGACTGGTAATGTGGTAGGTAAGGAAAGGCTGATGCAGTGTTTCATATCTTAAGTTTAACTCCTTTTTGTAATTTGAAGCTTGGAATTTTACTCAAGGATTTTTTTTTTCAAAATGGTTGACGTTAGATATTGATTAATAGACTGTTCTCTGAAGGGGCATCAGTAGTTCACATGTGAGCAGATATATCCCTTCCCAAGAAGTGACTACAATCGAAAGTAACTTTAAAAAGAATAACCCAAGATAGAAAGGCCAGTGAAAGGACACAGAACTCCTACTGGACCAATTGATTACTTTTAGATGGGTTTCAGAATTATGAATATTAATTGTAAGGGGTTTAACTTGAGGGATCCCAGTTCTTTAGTTAAGAGTGTGGGCTTAGGCTCTCAGTGATGCTAGTAACCATTTGATTCCATGATCATGTTTTGTATTTTGTTTCCCCACAGGTGGAACACTCAAGACACCTGCTTCTGCAGATGAGGAGTCACTGCAGGCTAAGTGGGTTGAAAATCTTGGAGAACTCAGTCTCAGAGGCAGTGACATTTACCCACTGATCCAGCGTGCTAGACAGTACTGGACCCGACAAGAAGAGCCTTGGCATACTGATCTGCTGCCCATTGACAAACCATACACAAGATTACTTCTCAGACTGGTGATTGCCATTCGCAAGAGAGTAAAGTAAGTTGATGATCAGTTTCATTTGTTAAAGCTGCTTTGTGTTATTAGTTAAGGTCTGTAAGAGAATTTTCTAAGCATAGACAGTAATGAGGTGACAGTGCTGATTTTTTCAGTATTCATCTGTAGTTAACAATTCATCATTTATGTACACAAAGGTTTACCTTGTTTTCTATTCCAGCTATTAGAGGGTAGCATTGTCTTGTTGATTTCCTCTTCCTAACAAAAAGAATATTTTTCTGTCAGTATTTGCATATGACTTTGTTTCCCTTCGAATTTGATAGTGCAAGTGAACACAGGTTTTCACCCAACTTGTATACAATATATTCTCAACTTATGTTCAGTGAGCTGAAGGAGGCAAGTCACAAAAACATCACTTTATAATTATTAATTTTGCTCACAAAATTGATCCCTCGTATTGAGAATGACATTTTCACTACACATAGATTATGTTCATTGCATCTGATCAACATTGATAATTCCTTTAGCATTCACTGACTGCGCCTGTTTCTTCTGCAGTCTACCTCTTCCTGAAGATCTTTGGTTACATTGGCCACACAGTTATAGCACCTTCTTAATGCTTTTATCACACCCGAGTGTCTTTGATATTTACAACAGTGAATAAATAGATAATGTTACATCCATCAAAAATATAAACTCAACTACAGTAGAAATTGTAAGTTTAAGATCATGATCTATATGTATTGATCGATTGAATTCATTAAAAAAAAATTGAACAGATAAGTCATGGAAGGACTTTCAGCATAAAAGCTTCACCTTACAAGGGGATGATACTAGGGGATAATGTGAAGAATAATTGGTGGTGAAGAGAAAGTTAAACCTCTGGGAAAAATCATGAATGAAATACAAGAATTTAGAGAAAATAGTGGTAAAGATCATATGTGTACAGTATTGACAGTACCTTTTACAGATATTCAGTGCTCTTTTCATTTTGTCATTTATTCCTCCACAGCAATCGTGTGTGTGTTCTGACCAGTGACAAAACTGCAACTCATCTTCCGGTGTCAGAGATAAACCCTGTAAGGTCCCTTCACTCCACTCTTAGGAAGTACATGACTGTAAGTAAATGATGATGTAAGTTTTGATTAATATTGTTTTAGATGAATATTGAATTTGTTTTTCAAATTATTGTACTGTATTCTGCCTTTGCTTGAATCACCCTTCAACATAGTAGAAGAAGGTATCTTGGTTATTGATGGATTATGCCTCTAAAAATTCATCCACTCTCGTAAACCTTAAGTCAGCATGACATTCAGTCATCATCCATCAATTTGATGAGCCAATGTTATACCTGGCAAATCTTTATAACCATGTATCATGATGTAATGTACCTGTAAACAAATTTTGAGGGGATATGATTACTCAGCAAGAAGCTGGATTGAATGTATCAAAACATGAGAAGGAGGAGTGGTGTGAAATTTACAGCATCATCTTTTTCACTTTTTTGGCTGGGAGATTGTGTGGTTGGAATTCTTAACATAAAATCCAAGCTGAAGGCTACATCATTATCCTACAAGTCACCACTGGTAACTTATTATGAGCATTTATCCTTCTGCTAATCACGGTATGTAAAATAGCAATTTGCTAGATTAACCTGTCACTAAATAGCAGCATCTGCACTTAGTCAGTCTTTAATTGGAGATCAGAATTGATTTGCTTCTCAAACTTTTTAACAGGGTGAATGTCTCATTACTATATGCTGTTAAAGGATGTGCCCTGTAGACAGGGACAAGGATAATGTATACATTTGCATCTCATTCTTTGTAGATTGTTTTGGAGAAATTAGTCTGCCTCCTGTTTGGGAAGAGTAACCTAATATGGAGGTGTTGCTGTCTTTTGGTGGGTTACAAAACCCATTGACAGACAACAACAGCAAGGGATGTTTTATGTTGCCAAATGTATAACTGTTCATTTAAGGTATTGCACAGGTAATTTTACATTTGCTCACTTGTTGCATGTTGTTACTGTCATGGCTTTACATAAGAGCTATTGAACCTTCAGTTTATTCCTATCGTGGAACAGAAATGAGTTTGAGAAACTCAGAACTGTTGCACATTCTCAGTATTATCATACATTGATTGTGTGTTTTTGAGTTATTTTGATTTCATTGCTAAGTTAAAATGCAAAACTTTTTTTCCTGCACAGGAAATATTTGGCTCTGATCTACCTCCTCACAGACCTCAAGGTGTTCTTGGTGTAGAGCTGAAAACAAGTGCTCCCAGTGGCAATCACGATGGAATGTGTTTAACTTTACTGGTTCCAGTTTGTAAAGCACTTGAAGATGTACCTCTTATTGACAAATATTCATGGGTTGAATTGTCCAAACCCCTTGGAGAGGACCTGCTAAACTGCATGGGCAAGAACATGATCGTGCCTTTGAATGTCATACGGTAAGATCCTGTAAATACCAACTAGTCTGCTCATCTTCTTCGGTCCTCATTGGTTCACTGAAGCTGCTGGCTACTTAATGGTTTACTCAAGTTAGTGGGTCAGCTGTGGCCTTCCTGCACATCCTGGGTCTTCGATATGTTCTCAGCTTCCTGGGTGATCAGTACATCAGACACATTACTGTTGTGTGTTTTCTTAAATGCAGTTGCACTTAAATGGCTTATAGAACTTATGCCTCAACATTTAAGCCCTTAAGTTTCATTGTAAATAAATAGGTGCAGTTTTATCATATCCTCTGCTATATTTGACTGTAGGTGCCTTATCTTCTGAAATCATAAGTTAGAAAAGAAACATGATAACACTGCATGTGGGATATTAAAGTCTGTTGTTTGATAAAGGGAATGTGTTTCTTCTTTTTCTTTAGACTAGAAATATGTCCTGTATGATGGTACCTTTAGACTGTATTTCTAATGTTCTTAATGTGAATTGATAGCCATCATTTATTATAATATATTGAATTACTGTTGATTACCTATTTATTGTGTAGTCATATATGACTTTTAGAAATAGAAATCATCATTTGCAATATCAACTTCAACATTTCCACATATCATGGGATGTGTATACGTAGCAATATTTAGAATTACTGAAAAAAGAATTTGCGTTCCATTTGAAAGCAGTTAGTTGTCTCAGGTGAACATTATGTAGATATTTTTTTCTTGGTTAAGTGAGATATGTATTAGTGATAGGACAGATTACGTTTTAGGCAGATGGGTTTGGACAGGTTATAAAAGACAGATGATTGAATTTTTCTCCAAAGATGAAAGTGATGGTTGTCTTTGACCAAAATTCAATAAGAAATTATGTATTGCAGATGTAGGTGAACACTCCCATTTTTTTAATATTAAATCTTCATTTACTGCCTAGATTTTTATTATCTTAGGCAAATTAATCAGAAGTATTATCAGATTTCTTGATAATTTATTGATAATCTGGATCTGTTATGTGAGAAAAACTATGAGGAAGATATAATGCTGTTAGCAAGGAAAATACTGTTGTAGATGTACAGTGGATAGGGAAATAGAAAGTATAGCTTGTTGCCATAGCTGACCTTACCTTTCCTAGGCAGTGTGAAGTACTGATAATACATGGGGTGAAGATCACAGCTAGTATGTGAAACTCAACTAAAACAAAGTTTGTATCATTATTTAAGAATCCTGTAACAGAGTTTACAGTTTGTATCAGTTTAGCCATGTGTTGATTATATTTTGGTAGACATTGCAGTTTTATATACCATATAGATTCTCACTCTGTGAATAATCAGACTTCTATAATGGGGTAGAGATCAGAGACTACATTTGTATTGCTTGAGTATATTTCTTAGTAAATAAATGATACATTCTGACAGTGAATAGTCTTGGATAGGCTGATGGATGAATTTCATGCCATCTTGGATGATATTTCCACGTTCTGTATTCTGATATGTGATCCTACAGCATAGAGAAGATATGCTGTGACACATTAGACTGATTACATTTAAGATAGAATGCTGTACCCTGTGCTTAACATATCAGTCTTAAGTTTTGCTGAAATGTTCTTGCAGCTGATTTGTAATTGTAGTTGTCCTTTAAGATCTTTGTGTACAGTTTGTATTCAGTCTAAATTGGTCATGATCAGTCCTCAATGATTTTTTTCATGCCCATGATCATTTTCATGTCCAAGATCATGCAGAGGAATATATAGCTGACATGAATTTTACTGTTTTCCAAATATACTCATAAAAATTAGACATTGTTACTTGGGGTTAAGGTTTTAAGATTGGTCTCTCTCAAGCAAACTCCGTAGCTCCTCCAAGCACTCAAAGCTTCTGCCTTGTAAATAAGTCAATTTGTATTTTATTTCACACTATTTAACATATTTGTTTTTTAACTTAGATGTAAAGACCTCTTGGTGCTGGTGGAATGTAAATTTCAGTAAGTATTCAGTGTAGAATTATTTTAAGTACAATGCTTATATTCTGATGGAATATAGTACTGCAACTTGGAATTAGAAAAGTTTTGCTTTAAAAGACATATCAATTATTTTGCTTGGTCAGTGAGTGACATGGTGAAAGCATTTGCATGTATGTTTTGTGTGTGTTTTGTGTCCATTCTTTTTTTATGTCATTTTACAAATTAGACCAGAACTTTAGTTGTGTTTGTGTGTGTGATAAGTGTTGTGTTGTTTGCGTGTATAATTGATCGTATTTCTTAGATGGAGAGATGTTTGAATGCACCTTAGCATTGTGAAAGCTAGTGTTTATCTCCCCATGTATGCTGCTGTTTGTGTCTTTAATTAAGCATGTTTCATTCAAGCTTTTTTAATACCGAAAATTGGATATGTGTAACTAGACTAAATGCATTTTAACAGATGGACGCATGCATCTGCTATCTTTCTATCGTGATATAGGATGCTGGTAGATCTGGCTTTTCTTCGCCATAACTGTGTTGACACTTGACTAGAGTTTGGGTGATTAGTTCACATTAGCAGGCTAATGATTCTTTCATTTCTTTTTTTGAGGATATGATTGGCTTGTATAAGCTAGATTGTTTTGGGGAAGTACTGAGAATATGTTCAGTGATTAATCATATTGGATCAGCTGGGCTGATTGGATATGTTAATAAATGTGTGTCTCTCAGCCATCTTCTGTTAGATGGCAGAATCTGCTATTCAGGCTAAACTGATTTTCGATAATTTTGCTGTTAAAATGATTGTTCTAAGGAAAATCTTGAATTAAGAATAAATGAGTTATGTAAGTTTGTCCTGTTATGTGTAAAATGGAGAGATTTTCTGTTTCTGAGGTGAATGCAAGCAACACATGAATGTAAATTTGAGAGAAAAGATAGCATCCAAAGCCGAGAAGGGAAAGAGGACAGCCACTGTAGTACTGGCTTACTGTGCCACTTTAAAGTAACCCTTCTGATAGTGAGGTGGTACTGCAGAATACTGGGAAGGAGATGGAAGGATGATGTGAAAGAGGCTTCAAGTTCTTTAGGCTTGGACATGTGGGAGGGTGTAAAGCATGCATGGGTTAGAGTGAATTGGAGCAATACAGTACACAGTGTGCTGAGCCTGGGCATGTGAAGTCTTCAGGATAAACCATGGAAAAGTCTGTTGGGTTTGGCTGTAGATAGGGGTCCCTGGTTTTAGGGCAATATTCATGACAGCTGGAGAGTGGATGCGAATATGCAATGCTGGTGAAGTGTTTCTGAACTTCATGTGCATTAGATTACATTAAGTGTAAGGTCATCTTTGTTGAAGTTTTGTCATCATCATTAATTGAAGAGGAGCACAGTCTCCTTGAGGAATCTCTTACTCCAAAGGAGTCCATCATTTCCCTACTGTTGATGGTAGCACACCCTTGAAGCTGCTGCAGCCCCATAAGTGGGGGCCTTGGGTTATGGGTCCTCTTATTATGCTCTTAACCTTTGCCTGCAAGTAGCAGCATAAGTGGGGAAGTCTCCTTTGCTAAGGCTGTGCATCATCAGCAGACAAGAAGTACAGCTTTATCACGAAACTGCCCACCTTACCCTGTTCCCATCTGGAGTATATCTTTGAAGCTGCAGGAACCCCATGAAAGGGCTCATGAAACTACCAGGCTAATTATTATGCAAGTTTTTCAGTATTCCTACTGCAAGTGGAAATAATGCGAGCAAGAAGTCACTTTTGATGAGACTATATTAACATCAGTAGGAGGGTAAGAGTACAGCAATATCAAATCCCTTTATCCCCCAGAGGAATCGATTTTACGTTACTCCCATGTGGATTGCACCTGCAAAGCTGCCGGAGTCCAATGGAAGGGTTCCTGGGTTTTTCAGTATTCCTACTGCAAGTGGAAATAATGCGAGCAAGAAGTCACTTTTGATGAGACTATATTAACATCATCAAGAGAGTAAGAGTACAGCAGCAATATCAAAGCCCTTTATTCCCCAGAGGAATTGATTTTATTTTACTCCCATGTGGATTGCATCTGCAAAGCTGCGGGATTCCAGTGGAAGGGTTCCTGGGTTTACATAACTAACTAATTACCTGTATAATGTATATATGTTCATTTTATTTTCAGGCTGGTGTATTTGCAGATATATTCAACTTTCTTACTAGTTTTGTTATTTTGCTACCTCATTTGTTGAATATTTGTTGTACCAGGTATGCTTTAATGTATTTGTAATTTTACCCATACTCTATATAAATTTGTAGTCAAATAAGCAGTTTGTCTATACCTGATTTATGTTTTTATGAACACAGACATGTTTCTTGCAAAAATAGATTAAAAAGTTATGCTAATGAATGCATATTGTCAGAGTCTGATAACCATGGTTCATCCACAAGCTAGAATATGGTTTATTTGCTTCACTTTTTCTTCCTTCCACCACATTTGGATATGCTATTTTTCTCCAGTATTTGGAGTTGTGTTGCTCTTTTAACGTTGTGAAAGCTGTTAGTCATAAGGACAACCATATGCTTGTTATAAAAATTGCATAGAATGTGCTGTGCTTGACATAAGTGAGACAAACTTTTATTTCTCAGACCACATTTGCACATACTATACCAGTGAATGTTGTGGTATGGCTACTCAGTTTCATAGGCTGTGTAGTTCTTGTCATAAAAGATAGAAAAAATGTATTCTGTTGAAGCCTTTTGTTCTATCTGTTTATTTGTGTCTCTGATGCCTGTTCCAACTGGAGCTCCCTTGAAGGGGTGGCCAAGGCAGTAGAGTCTCCTTTACTAGTGGACTCCAGTGCTGCTTCTTAGCCTTTACTGCCTCACCCTTAACAGGCCAGTGACAGAGGGCAACTCTAGTGCAGTGTTTGCAGAGGCTCCTACCTGCCATTCCTTCTGACTACTACTACCTAATGTTTTTTTTTCATACTATTCGCCATTTCCTGTGTTAGTGAGGTAGCATTAAGAACAGAGGACTGAGCCTTTGAGGGAATGTCCTCACTTGGCCCCCTTCTCTGTTCCTTCTTTTGGAAAATTAGAATCGAGATTGGAGGATTTCCAGTTCCCTCTCCCTCCCCTTTTAGTTGCCTTCTATGACATGCAAGGAATACATGGGAAGTATTCTCTCCCTGTATCCCAGGGATCTAGACATATAGACATGTATCTATACATATAAAAAACCTGCCTCTTGTTATTCAGCCAAATAGCCTCAGCCCATTGGACAGCCAAATTCTGACCTTGAAGTTGAGATTTATTAAAACCTTTGGTTTCATCTGTGTCTGAAACTTCCTAGTAACTGTGTATTCATTATATTTCATGTTCTGCAGTGTTATCATAAATTATTAGACTGTTAAAGGGCATAATTTTGTTTTAAAATGTTGCATTTATAGGCTTTCCTATGTATGCATGGTTTTTATGGTAGGTCATAAAGACAGAGGTCATACAAGGAACTATTCTGACTAAGGCTCCTGTTGTATGGCAGGTCAAGTTGTTGGCTGCTTAGATCCATCTCATATTTTCATCTGTTTTCATGTGATTTTAATGGAATCTCTATTTTTTGTTTTTAGTAATTTATTAGTAATCCAAAGAGATAACAGAAATCTCTCCTCCCAAGGCTGTTTTATATTGTCGAGAGGGCTGTGTATGTATGTCACTGGGTGACAGCCACCGTAACGAGTATGCCAGATAAGATTTTAGATTTTATAGCAAGAATGAATTGCAGTGTAGTTGCTGTACAATCAGCATAGCTAGAGATATCTGAGATGGCAAAGACGTATTGGTCAGAAGGAAAGTCGGTGAATTAGCTGTACGAGGGTGACGAGTGAGCTATCCCAAAGATTATGAGTTGATATTTCTGGAGATAGGGATGGACATGCCTATTAAAAGTGACATATAAGAGTGTTGCCAAAAATTTCCAAAGAGGGCAGAAATAGCATACAGTATATATATAGTGAGAGGGCCCAGAGGTAAAAAAGATGTTGAATGTGTTTGAAGAGCGATCATAAAGATAGGGAACGTGTTGGATGTTTAATTATTTGTTTCATATCAGTAAGAAAGTAAAAAGAAAGGCTCTTTACTCCACTGGGATCATCTTAAGTAGGGCCTAACCAATATAACTAGTGTACAGTGAAGTTAACTGCATAGAGGATCTCAGCATGTGGATGTGAAGGGAGCAGTGCTTCTTGGCAGAAGGTCAGGTAGTTGAAGATTTGTACACAGAGGAATCGGGAGGGGTAATGCATGAAACATAAAAACTAAGATAAAGAGGGCAAAGGAATTTTGAGCCGGTCAGTTTTAGAGATAGAAGACTCAGGATTCATGAGCTGAGCATTTTTCTCTTTTGTGCGACAGTAGTATTGATAAAGCTCTGTTCTTTTTCAAATCAGTGAAATTCAGATCTGATGAATCATCTTTGAGGTGTGTAAAGGAGTGTAAGTGTAATTTTGTATAGATTCAAATCTCATTGGTTAGTTCATTGTTTTCACTTTACAATGAATAACCACTTTTACTAACATGGTTGTGAGAAATAATGTTATTATGAGGAAAATCAGAATAGTAATATCCCAGCTTTGTACAAAGTCAAATGTAATTTTTATAATTGAATGGGTGTTTGTGAAAAATGCCACCTAGTTTCAGGTATGAGGAAGCTGACTATAAACTGGTTGCTGTGAAATGTAATTACATAGCTACAGTTAGAGTTATTACCAACTTTCTGCTTAGCCGTCAATGCAAAAGGTTGACTGCACACACTATGCTGTTTGTATATTTGCCATCCATGTTTATACACATGTCTTTATTCATCATTCCCTTATTTGTTCAGGTTTATCATGAATGGGATGACAGATTTTATTATTTCATGATATTATGTTTACATGATGCATTTAAAACAAAAATGCAAGTTTTTCTAAATGTCTGCCAGATGTCAGAAAACATACTCATTAAAGAAAATTATGGTGTGGGGGCAGAAAGCTCGCCATGTCTCAGTTGAACTGAAAGATACGAAATGTTACCTAAGTCTGCAGTTATTATCACCCATTGTTTCATCATGTATTGGTAAATTGTTATTTAATGGTATGAAGTAAAAAACAGAATACTAATAGGAAAATATTTCTAAGTGAATTTTGGAGAAGAGGATGTGAAGCTAATTAAACATATTTAAGAAAGCCATTTTGTGCATGTTTACTCATGCATCTCTTCCTGCTTCTCTTGATCATTGTGGAGTGTTACCAAACAAAAGTAAGTTTTATATGTAATTTTTCCTTGCTTTCTTGCTTGGATTCACATGTCTAATATTGGCTTGTGGGTGAGTCATCATAGCTATTAGATAATATTCTAGATTTACTCTAGATTGAGGGTAATTGTGCAAATACCCCAGCTCTGTACTTATAACAAAGCACCTTTTATTAACAACAAAGGTTTCATTTCATATTCACAATCCATACGATCTTGTTTGATCCCTGAGTGTTATATTCATTCACAGAACTGGTCACTCATTCATGGTAAGTTCTGTGAAAGATGTGGTCAGTTTGTTAAGTTGGGGCCCTCAGCTGAATTGCTCTTCATGTTGGGGAGGATGTTGTTGATGGATTGTGTTTTATAGTTTTTCTACATATTGCTTTTATAAACTCTTTGGGCTGCATGGCGTAAGCAACACACTACACTTAGTTCATAATCCCATGCTTAGAACATGTGGTGTTACAGAAGCACTGGAAATTAAATGTGTTACGAGTGCCATTGTAGTAATTTTTTAACGTATTTTTTTTTTGCAATGTTGCATTTCCTTATGAGTTGTCATATTCAGCTTGTACTATCAGTTTCATGCTTTTAACTTTATGCTTACTAATTTTTAAGTACGTTTTACTTATTCATTTTCTTCTTTTTTCTTTACTGAAAGTGTAAATAGATTCATGATAAGGGAGATTATGATAGCTAAATGCTCTCTTTTGAAATACATGTTTTTTATTGTAAACAGCATTTGAGGAATTTTTAAGCTCTTGAAAGATACCTATACTAATGGCATTTCTAAGTTTATTCTTAAATGAAGCTGAGCAGCAGTGGGGACTAACAGAACTGTTGGAGATATTAATTTTAGTTTCCATTACTAACATTTACAGAATTAATGCATGTAACTATCTAGGGAAAACAATGAACACAGGTTACAAGCAAAAGCTTCAGAAACTATCTTCATTTTTCAGAGTGTCTACACTTATCAATTGAGTTTGGTGCTGCTCCCCCCTCATCACCAGTTGCTGATGATCTCAAAGTCTGTTTGCGGTCAGTCCCCCACGTCTACTTCTGAAACCTGTGGTTCCTCTCATTTTTTTTCTTCAGTCGTTTTTCACCTTAAGCCATCCCCACCTCTGTATGTTATACATAGCCTCTTCACTGCATCTCATATACACAGGCACTTTTCATCTCTCTTGCTCTGTTTCATGTATGTTAAGTTTAATTCATTTAAGCACTTGACACCACTGAAACCCATTCTTTTGTGATCTAATGGTGAGTTTTGGTCATCTTCACAAGTTATTCCAAAAGGTATGCTTTATGTTTAGAATGAAGAGAGGACTAAGAAGAAATGATAGAAATGCATCACCAGTGTTTAGTTATGATACTTTTGATAAATTTAACTTATCTTAAAGACTTAGCTGAGACACCAAGCACCCTTATGCTTGTTTTTGCCTTCCCAGGGATCATATCAGGAACCTTCATGATAATAGTTCTTTCTGTAATTTTAATTCATATATTTTCTGATTACATTTGCAAACACAGTGTATCTGCAACTACTTTTTATTTGGTCATTTTATCCATTGGATACTGGACATTTTTAACTCTGGGTATGACATGTTTAACTCAGGGTACAGAGTTGAAGGTAGTAGGGAGATAAATTGTTATACAAATGAATTGTGCTCCTTTAATTGGTAGTGACCCCACTGTGTAGCTGACATGAAAATAATGAATATGGTGCAATATTGATTTTTGTGGCTAATGGATTCATTGACCTAGAATTTACAATATTCCCATGGCTGATTTCTGACATTTATTATGATATATGTATATTTGTATTTATATTTACTTTCAGCTACTGGGAATCATGTGCTTAAGTAGAAGTCAAGTAAGGGAGTAATGAGTATGTAAAGCGAGTAAGCGAGACCAGTGACGATGACGGGAAACACATCTACAGTACTCACTTGGGTATTGTGTATATACAGATAAGACTTTATGGGCAAAGTTTGCCTCTGTGTGAGAGGGATATCCATGGGAGAGCATTGTACTAGGATATCTTACTTTACTTCCTGGGATTGTGATTGTCTGGACTTAAGAATAATGTCAAGTCATTGTATTCTTGCAATTAACTAATCCCAAGTTTGTCACTCATTATAAGTAAAAGTTTCTTGCCTGACAAGATATTATCTCATTGATATGGAAGTGGAATATTATTTTGGTAGCAATCTTAGAATAGCTTAGATAAATTTAGATTTTTTTGTAGTTCAGAAAATTTTACTTTATCAGTCTTTGAGATCTGGTGTTGGGTATAGTTTTTTGATTGCCCTTTTGATTACTTTGCTACACTTTATTGTCAATGCCTGGGTGCCTAATCTTCTTTTAGTGTATGAATCTGTTTTTTCCTCCTTGAAGATGTATACTGTACATAGCCAGTTAAACAAACCTTAATGATTGTGTATATCCTGAGTCACATCAAAGACTTTCTTATTAATTCTTTCTAAAAAACATACATGCAGACAACCAGCTGTATAGACTCTATGTGTAAAACCACAGCTATGAACTTCAGAAGCTTGCATTACCTTTTATTTCAGTTTATCAAATTTTTTTTGAGTGATTCCCTTACTTGACTTTTACCTTGTTTTCTTTTTTCAGGATTTTTTCCCCTTTTTTCACATTATTTGAAATGTAAATACTGAAACATTTGGTTTCCCAGATCTGTTTTATGTTTGATATCTTCTCTGATATCAAGCTGATTAATGCTCTTTTTTGCATCATTATTGTATCCTTTGGAGAAGTAAGAATAGTCATTTTTACTATAGCTTGATTGTTGAATTTATCATCATTTTACATTTGCCTTACATAACCTTTAATTAATGCCTTGTAAAAAGCAGAGAATATTTTAGGTTATGGTCTCTTGATTATAGATCAGAGCACATTTGTTTCATTTTCATTATGGACAAATGAACATCTGTAGAATTCAGCAGTGGAAGCAACACTGTTACCGATGAAAGTATCATGCTATTATTAATGTATAAATCAGACTGCCTTTAGTAGTTATTATATTGGTGCTTTCATAAGTTTTTAGTGTAAGGCTTTCTATTTCCTGCTAACTTGTTCAGAACAAATTTCAAGCAAACATATATTTTAGTTTATTGTGAGTACTGTATTGATGTACTTGTTAATTTCACTTTCATGCTTGTTATCCTCTCATTACTGTGGAATTGTAGATAGATCTAAAGTGATCCCTCAAATAGCATGGCTTTCTTCATTACTGTTGACCTTTTCCAGAGTATTGTTAATTTCAGTATTTTGATGGATGATTTTGGGGTGCTCCAGTTTTGACGTTGCATTTTATTGTCAGTTTCCACCCATTTTTATTTTCGTAAATTATTCAGCTTTTAATTGATGCTGTAGGGCATCAGTTTATAGCTAATTCAAGAAGCAAACATAAACTGATTCTTTTATTAATGGCAGTCTTTGATCTTGTAGTTTACCTGTCATCCAAAAAGTGTTTTCATTTGATTTTCTTGTTGAACTTTCCATTTGGTGACTTTGGTAACTGGTCTTTTTGCCAATTTATGATGAAAAAGAAAGTAGTGTCACAATCACAGGGAACTGAAAACACAATGGTTTAATGGACCATTTGGTAGTTTGCATGCATACATTTAAATTCAAGATATACTGTTACTGAAATAGAAGTGATATTTTGTGCTTTGAGTATCATAATTGATACCTGATCATTCAGTCAGAAGTTTATTGAAAAGGATGGCTTATCCGCAGCCCACAATTTTGCTCTTAATGCAGAGATGCTTTTTATTTTTTATATGCACGCATGTAAATGCACACACACACAATTTGCCTCCATCACTTAATGTTTAATTGATGTGTTTTTCATTTAGTTTACATTTGTTGTAAGAGAAGGGGGATGCCTTGGTCATGATCATCTACAGATGAGATATTATAAGACTGTCCATTTGATCAGACTCAGTGAATATATTTGAATATGGAGAACATATCCTGAAGGCATATACAATTGCCTTAAGAATATCTTAAGTAAGTTTATCCTTCAGCATTATCAAACTGAAAAATAAATGCCTTTATACTGAGTAAGCAGAGTTTCTCCATCTTGATGCTATTATGTATGAGTACACGGGTAGCCGAGGTGTTGCTTTTCTTTCCTGGAATACCCCAAGATTAAAATTAATGTATCTGCAAAGCTTTACTTAGAAGTTCTGTCATTGCTTTGGCATGCACTATATCTATGAGATAATACCTTCCATGACTTAAGTTAGCTCTTAAGTTAGAATCCTTTGGCTGTGGGAAGTTAGTTTTGGTTACAGTGATTGCTGTCCAGGGATGTTAGAGTAATACATCTTTTTTTTTATTTCATATTTGCATACCAACTGCAGGTATGATTGACTTATAATAGTTTGTGTCCAGCACAGTTTATCCAGAGATTGAAAATCATAAGATGGACTTCAGTAGTGTAATTTGATTAGCAGTTAAATGCATTATCCAGTGACTCAGTTGATTATTAATGGATGCATTTTTTGTAAGAATTTTAAAGAAAACCTACATTATCATTTATGAAGTTAAAGAGAAGAATGCTGATGCACAAAGATATACCCCAGTTATGTAGAATGTAGAGCAAGTCACAGATAAATTGATAAGCTGCATTGGACCAAACTCTTGAAATGTACACTGGACTCCGTCTACCTTTCTTTGATCTTTCACTTCTTGAATACTGTCCAAGTAGCCTTTCTGTAATTCCTTAGATAGATATAGTAGAGATTTGAGGCACAGTGTTTATCATTCAGCATGTATAAAATGTTATTCTTGTGCTTTAAGATTTTTTTACTGTGTTCCTGTCTGTTATCGCAAATCATTTTTTTTTTTAGTGTTTATGCCATGTTAGAATGATAATCTTTTGTAAAGTTTATTTTTTTACCTATCCAGAATAATATAATGGGATCAGATCATTAATGTTCTGATTGATAATACTATTAACTGTAATCCTGTTAATAAAGTGCATATTGAAGTTGCTTTTTAGTAACCCTTAAAGTTTAATTAGTGCAGAATGTAGAGTAGGTACTTTATTTATAATCATGTGAAAGTTTCATAAATTCAGCACTGTTTTTCTACCTTTGGAACAGGTTATGTGACTGGTCAGGAAAAAGGGATTTTGAATGACATTTACTACAATTTGCTGGCCTTTTTACATTACAAGAAGTTGGTGATTATGAAAATAGGATGGAGAAGAGAGTTTAAGGAATTTATTGAGAAGAGTTTCAAGGGAAGTATATCTTTTTGAAAGTGACTATGGAAATAGTCGCACCATATACTGTAGTGCAAAGCTCAAATGATAATTAAGAAATAGTGTAAACATCAGGATATCAGGAAAAAGCTGCTTAGTGTGTCCTAACATACAAAAATTATAGAGAATTTTTAACGGAAAATTGTTAAGATTGAAGATAAGTTATATTCTTAGCAACACTGATGTGAATTAATTTTTGTATTGCTGTCAACACTCGTGGATAGCATTGTTGATAACATTGATGTGAATGACAATGAAATGGCAATATTGATGTGGATAAAGCAGTATAATGTTGGCAACTCTGACGTATTCACGCGCCTCTTGGTTTGGAGCGCATAGGTCTGAATCTTGGTCCACAGTCAACCCAGCTGTTCATCATCCACTGAGGTTGGCGTATATATATATATATATATATATATATATATATATATATATATATATATATATATATATATATAGTATATATACTATATATAGTAACACTGATTTTAATGAACCAGTAATATGGTAACATTGATGTCTGAACAAATATAATGGTAATACCGATTTTGTGTGATCGGGGCCTGAACATGCAGGAGGGTGAAAGGAGGGCAAGGAATAGAGTGAATTGGAGCGATGTGGTATACAGGGGTTGACGTGCTGTCAGTGGATTGAATCAAGGCATGTGAAGCGTCTGGGGTAAACCATGGAAAGCTGTGTAGGTATGTATATTTGCGTGTGTGGACGTGTGTATGTACATGTGTATGGGGGGGGTTGGGCCATTTCTTTCGTCTGTTTCCTTGCGCTACCTCGCAAACGCGGGAGACAGCGACAAAGTATAAAAAAAAAAAAAAAAAAAAAATATATATATATATATATATATATATATATATATATATATATATATATAAAGACGGCCTTCAATACAATAGGACATGCAATTGACTGTGTCTATTTAGCTAACAAATAAAAAGCTAGCTGAATAGGTAAATTTGCTGGCAATTCTGTTGTGAATGAATCAGTATGTTGGCAACATATGTACATATATATACTAATGTGAATGAGAATATAATTTTTGGAAACACTAAATGTGGATGAATCTACAATAAGTGTAGTGTTGCCAACTTGTGGATTAATCAGCATAGTGTTGAATACTGATGTGGTTGATTCTATAATGCTGCCAACTGTGAGGTCGTCGAATTAGTATGATAGTGGCAATACTGATACAGATGAGTTAGTATAATGACAACGTTTATGTGGATTAATAAGTGATTTTGGTATCATGTAAGTACGCCGATATAATGTTGCTAACTGATGTGAATGAACCAATTTACTATTGAGAATACTGATGTGAATGAATTAATATAATGTTAGCAACTAACATGAAACAATATAATGTCAGTTGGTAACACTGACATGAATGAACCAAAGTAATGCTAGTAACACTGATTTTAATGAACCAGTAATATGGTAACATTGATGTCTGAACAAATATAATGGTAATACCGATTTAAATGAACCAATATTATTTTAATAACTGATGTAAATGAACCAATATAATGGTAATTCTGATTTGAATCAACCAACATAATGTTGGTAGCACTGATGTGAATAAATCCATACAATGTTTGTAACACTGATGTGAATGAACTAATCTAATGTTGGTAACACTGTGAATGAACTAATCTAATGTTGGTAACACTGTGACTGAACTAATTTAATGTTGGTAACACTGTGAATGAACTAATTTCATGTTGGTAGCACTGATTTGAATGAACCCACGTAACGTTAGCAACACTTAATGTGAAATGCACATAAATCAGTACAACGTTGGCAACATTGATATGGATGAATCCGTATAATGTGCTATAGGGGGGGAGGTTAGTGAGATCAATGCCGTGGGTTCATCGGCAACTAAAGTAAATCACTCAAAGTTATATTACGACGGACAATGGATTATGTACAATGTTTATAAAAGTATATTATGATCGTTATAAAGTTTATTGCGTGAAAAACTGAAAGTGGGACCCGCCCCTTCTTGTGCCCATGTAATTAATCAGGTGACATAATTCTTTGTGTGGGATGACTATCATTTTTTTTCTCTTCCGGTTTGTAACATATGTAAATTGTATGCATGAATCTAAGATTTAGGTCTTTGAGCCTATGCAATCTGTTTATGTATATGTACATCAACGCCCAGAAAACATGGGAAATAATGGACAGGCAACTGTCTTATATCAATGAACGAAGGCATAAATCTTGAGAAGTCATTCTTCAGCATTTAAAAAATTAAACATGTCCCGTAAACTAAAGATACCAAGCAACTGTAATAGGCGTTGTTGATGGATGGATGTAACAAATAACTTGTACATATAAATGAACATGTGAAATGTGGCCAACACCAGTTGTCGTTTGTAAAAAGAATAAAAATAAAAAACTTGCGGGTGCGTTTCATGTTACCATTAAAAAATTTTTCCCGCCGAATTCCATTCTCTGCTTAATTCCGCTTAGTAAAAGAATTCCTCGAAGGAGTGTGATATACTGGGTACTCATGAGAGATATGACTTATATATATTTTACTCTAGAAGGAAGAGAGTGCTGGTCCATGGCACTAGATCATGTCCCACACGCTACTCCACCTATTGATTCCACTGGCCTCCTCACGTTGCCGAACACCACTTGATCCATGTCATACTATACAATTTACCCACGGATACCATTCTTTTCTATGGCTTGAAATCGACCAGGTTACGACAGATCAAGTGTATTACACTCATGTATTCATGGATGACCTTAGTTATTTAAATAAGGAGAGATTGGTCACACAAAAAAAACAAAACATTGACTGGTCAAGACTCACGACTGCGCAGTGAGGAAGGGTTCCGAGCGGGCGAGCTACCGTGAGTTCTTCTATGGACGAGTGAGAAACTCTCCGCCTCCTTTAAGGGACTCGGTTCCCGCGCTCTTGTCATAATTTTTTTTTCACTTGGACGAGTGTCTGCTTCATCGTCAGGATCGTGTGTGGTTTTTCTACCCCGGTGTGGGGGTTTTGGAGATTACAGCTGTGTGTGTGTGTATATGGTGGGGCGTTGGAGCCGGAGAGCGAACGAGATTTTCCCTCGTCCTTCCCAACACACACCGTATCGACCGGGCAACCTTGTGATAGCCGACTGTCAGTCTTGGAAGATCTTAAGGAGATAAAAATAACTCCCAGGTCATCCTATCAGCACACTGAAACACGATAACACAACCCTACCCATGCCCCGCAGGTTGGAGGAGTAGAATATAGCGTATACATCGATCGGTGGACTAATGGATTCTGTACAGAACGACAACTACCAAGGCTACACCATGGACCAGCCACAGCAGCAGCCTCAGTTTTACATAGACCCAACGGACAAGTCTCAGCAACAGCAGCAGGAGATAAGGGCGCCTCAAATGCCAGCGTCCCGGCCCTACGTGGACCCTGAGGCACATGGCGAAGTCGACCCCGAGGCGTACCCGACGCCGAAGGAGTCGACGCACAAAATCCGCGGCCGCTCCGACGTCATTGACATGTTCTGCAACAACGTGAACCAGGAATTGCTGATCGCCAAGACCTTCTATTTCTTCTTCTTCTCCGCTTTCGGTTCGCTCTTCCCCCTGATGGCGGTGTACTTCAAGCAGATGGGGATGAACCCCTTCCAGACGGGAGCCCTAATTAGCATCAGACCCATCGTGGAGTTCATTGCTGCTCCATTCTGGGGTTCCATCGCCGACAGGTGAGGTGGTTCATTGACCCACATGGCTGGCACTTTACAGTAAACTCACACATGTCTTCTCATATCAATTTATGAGTAGCTGCGTCGCAGTTTATATGAGTAGCTGCGTCGCTCTCTCGTATGCAATGTGGTTCACCTCCGGTATTACCGCTGACATTTCATCTTAAGTTTTCGTACCATTTCTATTGTCCCTCTCCATCCATTTTTACCATATCTCTCCAATTTTTACCTATCTTTTCGATATTTTTTTTCTGTGTAATTTCTTCCTATCCCCCCCTGAACATTTTCTGTTTTTAATGCCTCATTCAGAATGTTGATTGCGGTTGCCTGGTATCTTCCAAAGTCGATTTCAATATTCTGTAACATCCATCGCGTTTTCGTAAATATTTTTTTTATATATGTAAAGCATCTATTTACAAGTAAATGTAAATATTTATGAGACTTTTCGTTGTATAGGCTTGCAATAGGGAGGGATTGTTAACATTTCTTGAATCCTTGCTAGATGTGTGTAGGGCTTTGTATTTCGTCATGAACTAGACTAAATTCTAGTGATAAATTAATATTTTTTCATTATAGATAAATCGTAATTTAATGATACTGACTTTGCTTTCTGGATTTATGGACAATACACTGAACAACAATAATAACAGTAAAGTGTTAGTTGTACTAATGAATTCAATTGGGCGATTGAATGTCTATATATATTTTCATGGCTATTGTGATAAAGTGGGATCTCTCTAGCTAATGTGTGGCTAGGTAGAAGCTGCTGAGTGGTTAATTGGGATGAGTTTATGGGTGACAATTTCGAATGTGTACGTATTGATGAAATAGGATAACTTTACATTAAATGTTCAACAAATTTGTGGGAGCAGCATCGTTAATGCATGTTACGATGGCACTTAACTTTGTTCATTTGTGAGGATTTAGCATCACTTTGATCTATATAAATTGGAAAGAGCTGGGTTTGTTGTGGGATAAGTTGGGACCATCTTGATATTTTTTTGGTTGAAAATTTTACATCAGCCTATTGAAGGTTGTAAGTTGGGATCAGCTTTGTTTAGTTAAAAAAAAAAAGATTGAGAAAAAAAAAAGATTGATATCAAAGTAGAATAAGCATGGTTTCCGCTTGATAGGATATATATATATATATATATATATATATATATATATATATATATATATATATATATATATATACTGATAACCAAGTGCGTGTGTCTCATTCCCTTATCGCCCCTGGCGATGTGATCATTACACGAAAGTGCACTTGGGAACTTTTCGTGTTTTATTTTCCTCGTAGTTATCAGCAAATACTAGTTGACGTGCACCAATGTGACTTCTTGCAATATATATATATATATATATATATATATATATATATATATATATATATATATATATGTATATATATATATATATATATATATATATATATATATATATATAGAGAGAGAGAGAGAGAGAGAGAGAGAGAGAGAGAGAGAGAGAGAGAGAGAACATGATCTGTTTACTAGTGATAAGTCGAGATGAATTTTTTAGCAGCTAGGCTGCTAGGTTACTCTCTCAAATTGCCAACCCTCGTTAATCGGTCCTTCGGGGGGGGCTGCCACACCTTTCCTCTCCCACCACACCCTCACCACCATGACTCCCTTGGGATCTGACCACCACACCCTGAACGGCAAATCGCATTTTTCAGTGGTGTAACCACTCACCCGCGATATATTTTTTTTTTTCCTGCTCCATATCTTTCATATTGTCGACACAGCCTTCTTTGACGAGAGTAAAAAATTTCCCCGATTATGTTTCACCCCAGCAGTTTTCTGTCTTGCTAAGGATATGATGAATTGTATGGGGGTTATTCATTATGCATCTGGCAACATCTTTAACGATGAGTT
Organism: Panulirus ornatus; assembly: GCF_036320965.1. Classification (NCBI taxonomy): domain Eukaryota; kingdom Metazoa; phylum Arthropoda; class Malacostraca; order Decapoda; family Palinuridae; genus Panulirus; species Panulirus ornatus. Next base: position 13,028,015 of record NC_092263.1, on the reverse strand, counting down.
GGGACCATTCATAACCAATTGGGACCAGTTAGGTCTATGCATAAGATGTGATCTGCTTGGTGCTCACAGAAAACACTGGGATGGATTTTTTTTTTGTGTGTGTGTGTGTGCCCGCGATATGATTGGATCAGCTTGTTTTACATGTAACGCTTTGGGATCATCAAGGTTTATAAGTGACAAAATGGAATTAGCATGGTTTATAAGTAAAAACCAGTATTATCGAGGTTTATGTGTGACAAGATGGCACCAGCTGAGTTCACACGTTAGCATTTATCATCTCATTTATCTCATACCAATTCCACTGTCTTGAAGCGCTTGTGAAAGATGACTTCAAAGAAATGGGTATTGTCGTCCTCTCATGTTTTAATAGGCTAAGAAATTGTACGTATTTACCTTGATGAAATGCCACGAAAGATCTTACACACACACACACACACACACACACACCAGAGATGATGTTGATGGTAAACAATTCTTTGTAAGATGCTTGTTATATAAAAGGGAAGGGTTGAGAACTTACCATGAAAATAAGTAAGAAACGTTTAAAAATACGTAAAGAAGCATTCCCATCGTATGAAGAAGGTGGATGAATGGAATAGACTGAATGACATGGTAAAATGGGATAGATTACGTACGCATGGGGGGTTCGCCCCGGTTTAAATCATGGGCGCGGCTGTTGGCCCACAGCCAACCCAGCTGTTCGTCCTCCCTTTGGGTGCTGGTCGATAAACGGATATTTAGCTTCGGCTTGGTAGGTAGAGGGTACACACACACACACACACACACACACATACACACACGAGAAAAGTCAATGTACGCTTGTTAGACTACGAAACGGGGCAATCCAATTGTAAAACTCTCTCACCGTAACTCACCAAAAGTAACCACACATAGTAATCACACACACACACACACACACACACACACACACACACACTGGCCACTGTACATAACATTTGCTTTGGAATCAGATCCTTGTGAAGGTAACCATGTGAAAGAATGACTTCACAAAGTTTAGGAACCTCGGATTATTTTTCTAGGTTAGGCTAGGTTAAGAATCAGTAATATCTTATGTGATAAATGGAACCCAGGCAGTCTAGCTGTTTGTTTTCTGGTCACTGTCTTTTATCATGTATTTGTGGACAGATAGCGATAGAAGCTACATATGTAAAACAGCAAAGGAGCGATGGCCATGTACAAACCCGGTGTCTACTAGGCTCTCGGTAGCCAGTTGACATATTTTTTTTGGCCAGCAGATATTAGACTAGTCTTTTTATTTTATATTTTTGGCCTTTCATTTGCTAGGCCATAGGTCAATTAACATTAGACTTTAGCCAGTCGGCTCATAGGCATCAGCACATTGACTGTTAGGCTTTGGCCAATTAGTGGCTAAGCTAAGGCCCACCAGCATTTATAGTCATCAGCTAACCTCTGGCTAAGCTTGGCCAGTCGACACTTTAGCTGCGGATGGTCCAGTTAAGCTTTTTTTTTTTTTTTAGCAGAACTAAGTTGATATTTCGACATGGATGAGTCTCCCTAATTTACCAGATTGCTACCGGAGTAGGATATTAATTCCTGTTTTCCTCGGATGGTTTCCACATGTGCCTTTAACCCGACCCTAGAGCTCTGGTCAGATCAGAGGTCATTCATCCTTACCCTTGGGGGGTCGTACCGTCAAACACCCCACCACCCCACACTGCACCACCCCACTTATAGCACAGCATTCTTGAAGAAAGTTCTGCAGCATTATTAGATTTTTTACGCAGATATTAACATAGTTTGAAAATTCCGAGTTTTACATTAAAGCGCCATGTCTTAAGAGCCTATGAAATTACATTTTTTTCCTTTTTTTTTTTTTTTTTTTTTTTTTTTTTAGAAATATATAGATATACCTTACGATGAAAAGAAACTGAACCCTTGCGACACACTGTTCATTATGTGATAAGTTTGGCCTTGGAGAATAGTGACTTTGTATTGAACTGTGACCCACTAATGCATAGGGTGCCACTCATTGTGCACTGTCATTTTGGTATTTAAAACAAAGAAACAAAACGCAGTAGATGCGCTATAGCTTTATTTACATGATACATTCATATAGCCGGCGACGTAATTCAACAAAAAAAGGCTCCTCTTATGCTTTTAAAGGTGTTTTAAACCACTTTAGGTCGTTAAGCATTATAAAGTCTTGGCATGGACAAACTTTTGACTTTAATCTTTGAAGATGAGAATTGTATGTAATCACAGGTCGAAACATTGTACCATTTTGCTCAAAGATTAAATGTCGTGTGTGTGTGCCATTTTCTTTAATATTCTACTGGTACATTCCATCAAAATACCTTTTCGGACTTCTTAGCTCTTATGGATCAGCAAACATTTAGGTAAAACAAAAGCTGCCATAGTGACATGGTCTTCCACCATGACCCGTAGTTGAAGATGTTCGAATATATGCGATGCTTCGAGTTCGCTGGCGGCCATTTAACATGTCTGGCTTCCTACGTTTTTCAGTCCATGAACTTTTACCATCTGAAATTTTAAAAGGTTAGGGGTCTCTCTGCTTGACCTAGGACTATTAGTCTGTGCAAAGTTACTTTTTTTTATCTACTCGAACAGAGAAACCATGAATAGTACGGGCATTGGGAGACTTATTTAGAGAAAAATAGCAACACATTTACATTAGATAAGGGCTTGACAGCTCAAGCCTTCTCTTTTTATATATACAAAGCTAATTGCTTTCATAAGTTAACTCTTTTGAGTCTATACTGATATAAGTTCACGAGTCTGTTGTTTTGAGTGCATGTCATCAAAAGTTCCCCAAAATCGGTTCATAGTATATATCAATAATAGCTCATAAATGTCTTCTCTTTTGAGTATATCAGTTACACTTCAAATCAGCTCTTTTGAATATATTAATGGTTTACTTTTGTTACCACCCACTTTGATGATAGGTATGTCAACAATTCATCAAAGTCACCTTTGTGGAGGTTGTTCTAGCTATAGCTCCCAAAAGTCAGTTGAGTATATAAATAATTCATTAAGATTAGCTTGGATGAGAATGTTTCGACAATAAGCTTCCTTAAAGTCAGCCGTTTTGAGTATATATGTATTTGTAGTTCATGCCCGAAAAGAAAACGAAAAGAGGTTGTGTATGCGGCAGGTTCCAGAGGGGCAAGATGATGTTGCTCTGCTCAGTGAGTGCCTGGATCCTCTTCACCTTGGCCATTGGCGTTATCCAGCCCCCTGCCACCGCCTGCATCATCTATAATGGGACTGACCACATCCTCACCGACACCTACAGCAGTGTAAGTCCTTGACCTTTTCCTCTTAGCCATAGAGTCTGCCAGCCATGTTGTGTGTGTTGGTGTTGCTCGAGTGTGGGGATGTTGCTTCCAGCATTGTATTTGGGGATGTTGCTCAAAGGTTGTCGTAATAATGGGTGTTATGTGCTGTGTAATAATGGGTGTTATGTGCTGTGTAATAATGGGTGTTATGTGCTGTGTTTCTGGAGTGTTAGAGTTTAGTTGTGCAACTTGAGTGCTTGTTGTCTGAATTGAATGGTTATGTGTAATGATGTTCTTGTATATGGCGTTTCACCTGTATTACCAAATTGTTCCTTTCGTTTGCCTGTTGTTGTGATAGTAATGTATTGTGTACTTTGTAATGATACATCAAGATTTTGGTTACATCTTATATTGTAGTATTAATGTAATAAGTACTATGGTGTCTTGCCACTGCACTGAACATGTTACTGTGATGTTATAGTTTGTGTTAGTGTGATGTGTTGTCACATTCTGTAGTATTGTGGTAAAAGGTATATTGTGTTTCCACAGTAGTCGTTCTTGCCATGCACAATTTCTGTGATAAACTATTATTACTTTGGTGTTGTGATTTTTGGTCCTGCTTTGTATTTGCAAGTGTAATACATCTGAACACCATGTACTGACTGTTTTACAAGTTATGGGGTGTGAATTTTACACTTGTGTTATCTCATATCCAACCCTTGTTTATGCTTGTGTTATCCCTTGTTTATGCTTTGAACCATGTTTTACTGTTTTTCTGTTCATATTGCATCTCTGTAAACCTTATAATCTTTTTTTTGACCCATAAATGTTATATAAAAGATGTCTTTTTCTGAGTATTTCTCACAAACATAGTCAAATGCCTGGTCTGAACCTCTTCTGTCTCTCAGACCATATTTCTCCTACCTTGTCAGCTGCTCCAGTGCACATTAACACCTCAGTCGTTACCCTCCTATACATATTTAAAGGCTTACTCGACACTTGCATACTTCTGCAATTCAAAATTTTATTTTTGTCTCTTTCCTTGGCACAAGGGCACCATACATGGACTCTGCCAGTACTTAGGCACCATTTTGGGCAATATATATATATATATATATATATATATATATATATATTATTTTTTTTCAAACTATTCGCCATTTCCTGCGTTAGCGAGGTAGCGTTAAGAACAGAGGACTGGACCTTTGAGGGAATATCCTCACCTGGCCGCCTTCTCTGTTCCTTCTTTTGGAATATTAAAAAAAAAAAAAGCGAGAGGGGAGGATTTCCAGCCCCCCGCTCCCTCCCCTTTAAGTCGCCTTCTACGACACGCAGGGAATACGTGGGAAGTATTCTTTCTCCCCTATCCCCAGGGATAATATATATATATATATATATATATATATATATATATATATATATATATATATATATATATATATCATATATATATATATATATATATATATATATATATATATATATATATATATATATATATATATCATATATATATATATATATATATATATATATATATATATATATATATATATATATATATTATATATATCAGACACCTTTACTAAACAATCATGCCGTTACAGCCTTTCTCGAGAAACTTGACTGCAGTCCTGTCCAGTCCAGCCCCTTCATCACATTTCATGTGGTGCAATGATTTCACCAACACCCCACATTTTAATATGCTGTTCTATGATTTCCACCCTACGAATGCTGTTTCATCATCAACACAGTGCATCCACTTTCCATTCATCCAACACCTCGAGCACTACTTCAAAGTACTCACTATATATTTTCACATCTTTGCCTGTTAACCATATTCCCATCTACCTCCCTTTTTATTATTCTGTTTAAGGTCATTGTTACTTTCTCTCAAGACCTTATTTATTCTTTATTTCAGCTCTAATACAGGTTTCTTTAACACTTTTTGGTTTCTCTTGCCTTCCTCTCAGCCACTTCCATGCTTTCCCTGTACATACCATATATATGTTTACCCGTTTCTGTTTCACAATTACTTTGCTATTCCACCACACACTACCTTTTCTCATATGGCCATGTCTCACCTTCTGCATGCCATTATTATTATGAATATATCGTAGTTTGTTTACTTTGTTGCATGTAAGATCTGCGTTATTGTGAAACATATGATGCTTTATTATGTTTGTGGTGTGTTTTTTGCACTTTGAAGGTTTTTCAGTTTACTTTAATGCATGCTAAACTTTAACAAGCATTGATTGTTTGTCTGTCACATGTTTGTTGCTCTGTAGCTCGTCACATGTTCTATATGTGTAGAGAAAATACATGAAAATCTGTATAGTTCTTGCTTTTAATTTTTTAATTGTAATAAGTACAGTAGATATGAAAATTCTGTAAGCAACACACATAACCACTTATAGTACATCTTCTGTCTTCTTAGACTTCGTCCATCAGCAAGCGCAGCGTGGTTGGGGCCCCCTTCATCGCTGACAGTTACTTAGAGTGGCCAGATCATGCAGATAATAAGGATTTGCAGCCAGAGCCAGAGTTACCTGTGCTGCCTCATATGTTTCACAAGAGGTCCCTAAAACAGGCACCTCAGGAGAAGCTTGATGAGGAGTTCTTCAGTCAGATGGAAGACTGGCCGAGCAGCATGACCTTGTCTCATTGGAGGAGGAAGAGGGACACTCCACTGCCACCTGACCACATCATTGGCAAGTCGCCCCATGTTGTTCATTATACAGTAAGTTATTTTCTATATTTTGATTTTCTCTAGTGTACAGTGTAGACAACCTGTCTCACATATAGTCTAGAATACTAGTATTGTATATTATAGTAATACACTCCTTGTGACCCTCCAAAGCCCTTCTTGCCTGCAGTCACTGACACTTCCCACACCACCCCACAGCCCTCCTTGCCAGTAGTCTAGATCATGTAGGGCTCCCCACATGGTGGCAACACTGATGTTTACAAATGTAGTTCACTTGTACACATCTTAGATGGCGTGAGTGACCTTGATGCTGAGTACAAAACCTGAGGGTGTCGTGTGCAGACTGATGGCCTTATAAGACATGAACTGCTGCCCTGTTAGTCGTCATCAGTTGGGATACAATCGTAATTCACTTGAGCACAGCCCAGAAGGCATGAAGGACTTGATGCCACCCAGCAGTACTTTTAAGCCGTGGACTGCCACCATGGTCATTATCATCACTTTGACTATGGACATCACAGCATACCATTCCAACTGAATGCATTTCAAGCCACCTTGTGACCTTATCCAGACCTCATCCCATGTGGAACAGCACCATGGGTCCTCAGCAATGTCTCCTGTCTCCAGCAGCAACAGTACAGGACCTCAGCAGTGCATCCTTCCCCGTGCAGTAGCTCCTCAGGACATTGTCAATGACTTCTCCCTTCCTAAAGCAAAATCACAGAACTCCTGTCCCTTCTCCTCCTGCATCTGCACCAATAGTAGCCCCTATCCTAACAGCTTCATGCCCCTGTGCATATTGATATAGCATTGTCATGTTACCTGTTTTTCTGTACCTCTTTCAGTGCATCCACTCTGAGGAAGTGTATTTTTACCATATTGTCCTGACCTCAAGAATATTCCACCGAACTAAATGCATTCCATTATCTACCACTGTATCATCTAGTATATCAGTATATTTTTTGGCAAATCCTTAAGCTGATTTAAGGTTATGTGTGAGAACCCCATGTCTGGTTTATAAGGGGCAGAGAACTTATTAAATGTACAGAACAGTAAAGTCAAACATTTTATCTCATGACTCAAGTGAATATTGTGTTTTTGTTTTTTTTTCATGCAGACATTGCCATGATAGTTTGCATCTTACTTCAACAATACTGGTTCTGTAATTAACCCCTTCCAGTCTGTTAAATTGAACAAAGGATCATTCCCTTTTGAGTTTCCATGGCATTAGACATTTTGTAAAAGCCTTAGACATGATCATGTTGCTCTTGTCCTTCACTGTCATCTGGGAACTGACTATACTTACATGTATCACTTCTGAAGTAAGTCTCTTGGATGGAGTAAGGTGTTCGTGTGTGGCTTAAAGGCCATGTAGTACGGTATATCATTGTTCACCACACTGTCTAGTACACCATTATACTCCACCATACTACCTGGAGCATCAGTATACACCACCATACTATCTTGAATGCCAGTGTACTTCAGTACATCAGCACTCTGCCATACTACCTGGAGCATGAGTATATGCTAACATACTATCTGGAATGCCAGTATACTTGCCCTCCTGCTTAGAATACCTGTGCATTAACCCATACTTTAGACAACCCTAGTGGACTCCATTCTACAGGGGACACTTAAATTGCATTCTTTTGAGTGGTGCATCACTTAATCCAAGAGCCCTTCACTGTACACCAGCAAATGCACCCATTCCTTGCAACTGTATTTCTTTATAGTTCATGCAAATACTTATTGAATAGGACACTAATTGTGCAGTAAGTCATGGAAGATGAAGTTCACATGGAACAGTAATAGTTTACTTAAACTGAAGTATACAAGTACCTTACAGAAGTATGGAAAAGCACAATCTTAAGTTCTTAATCTAAACAAAATACTGAAATTTTGGAAATATATGGAAACGATGAAAGTAGGAAGTACCATGCTTGCTTTCTCATTATGTGTTGCCATTTTTTATCTCTCCAACTCTTGTATGAGACATAGTCGACATTGCCCTTGTTTCTTCTAGGTCAATTTTAAGGACTTCAAGGGTGCAGAAGAGGACTGGCTGTCTCCACCCTTCTCCAGTATTGTCTTCAGATCTGCAGATGTTCAGAAGGTCTTCTTTCTGCTGCTGCTGGTTGTCATTCTCGGGGAGTTCTTCAGTTGCCCTGCCATCACCTTAGCTGATTCTGCGGTAAGTAAAGGTGGAAAGGCAGTAAAGGTGAATTGAATTGGATGCTTTTACCCAATAAAGGGTAACTATTATTCATTGAAGAGTAATTTTTCTGTTTGATGGAAATTCTATGTGAGACTCACGCAAAGTCACATAAAATCTTTGGTCCTTTCTACATTTATTGGGATAAAGAGCATCACTTTCAGTAATGATTTGATATTATACCAAGATGATATTTGCAGGTCCTGACCTACTTGGGTGAAGAGGCAGACCACTATGGTCGGCAACGAATGTTTGGATCCCTGGGTTGGGGCCTTGCTATGTTCTTTGTAGGTATAGCACTAGACCACTCCAGAACTTTTCCTAACCATCCCTGTACCCCAGATGAAAAGGAGAGGAACTATACCATTTGTTTTGCCGTCTTCAGTGTTCTCATGGGATGTGCTCTCATCACTGCTTCACAATTCAAGGTATTCTAATTATCATGTAACTTGCCCCATAACCATTGTAATGCAGGCAGTGCTCTGAAGCAATTTACCTTATGTATTTTTTTTGTTCTTGAATGCATGTTCTATATATAATTCATAACAGTTTTATACTCTCTCTTCCCTTCTCTCCTTCCTTCTCCCTCTCCCTATTCTTGCCATTCTGGTTAATCTCATAGGTACTCTCTCTCTCTCTCTCTCTCTCTCTCTGTTATCATTATTATTATTAGTGGTAGTATTATTATCATTATTATTATACATAATTGCTGTTTCCCGCATCAGCGAGTTAGCTCCAGGAAACAGACAAGAATGGCCCATAGGCTCAGTCCTCTGTTCTTAGCGCTACCTCGCTAATGTGGGAAATGGCGAACAGTATATATATATATATATATATATATATATATATATATATGAAATATATAAGAGAGAGAGAGAGAGAGTATAAAAACTGGTGTAATGAAAAAGTGTGGTTGAGAGAGCAGAAGAGGGTGTGTTGAAATGGTTTTGACATATGGAAAGAATGAGTGAGGAAAGATTGACAAGGAGGATATATTTGTAAGAGGTGGAGGGAACAAGAAGCAGGAAACCAAATTGGAGGTGGGAGGATGGAGTGAAAAAGATTTTGAGTGAACGGGGCCTGGACATATAGGAGGGTGAGAGGTGTGCTAGGAATAGAGTGAATTGGAACGATGTGGTATACTGGGGGTTAACATGCTGTCGGTCAGGGCATGTGAAGTATCTGGGGTAAACCATGGAAAGGTCTGTGGGGCCTGAAGCAATGGTTTCAGTGCATTATACATGACAGCTAGAGACTGAGTGTGAACGAGTGTGGTCTTTTTTTGTCTGTTTTCTCGGCACTACCTCTTTGAAGCAGGGGTTAGCGATGCTGTTTCCTGTGGAGTGGGGTAGTGACAGGAATGGATGAAGGCAAGCATGACTATGTACATGTGTATATATGTATATGCCTCTGTATGTATATGTGCATATATGGGAGTTTATGTATATATATATGTATGAGTGGATGGGCCATTCTTTGTCTGTTTTATGGCACTACCTCGTTGACGCAGGAAAGCAATTATTTACGATAAAATGAATGAAATATACATATATATATCCCTGGGGATAAGGGAGAAAGAATACTTCCCACGTAAACCCTGCATGTCAGAAAAGGCGACTAAAAGGGGTGGGAGCAGGGGGCTGGAAATCATTTTCTGTTTTATTTTCCCAAAAGAAGGAACAGAGAAGGGGGCCAAGTGAGGATTTTTCCCTCCAAGGCTCATTCATCTGTTCTTGATTCTACCTCATACCTCATTGACAGGAAATGGCAAATATGGTGCTACCTTGCTGATGCATTGGGTGGAAATGCTTTTTTCTGTGGGGAGGGTGGCACTGGGAATGGATGAAGGCGAGCAAGTACAAATATGTACATGTGTACATATGTATTTGTGTACATGTATATATGTATGTATGTATTTATGTGTGTATATGAGTGGATGGGTCTTTGTCAGTTTCATGGTGCTACCTTGATAATGTGGGAAACGGTGATCAAGCATAATGATGATAATGAATATATATATTTATTTATTAATTATACTTGAATGCTGTTTCCTGCGTTAATGTGGTAGGGCCAGGAAACAGACAAAGAAAGACCCATCTACTCATATAAACATATATACATATACTCCTATGATTCCACGGGGAAAATGATACATGATAAGTTCCCAAGTGCACTTTAGTGTAATAATCACATCATCAGGGGAGATACAAGAAAGAAATAAAAGTCAGCTGATATACAACGAAGAGATGTAGTTAGGATGTCTCTTCGTTGTATATCAGCTGACTTATGTTTCTTTCTTGTATCTCCCCTGGTGATGTGATTATGACACGAAAGTGCAATTGGGAACTTATCGTGTTTCATTTTCCCCATGGACTCATAGAAATATACTTGATCACACACAAAATTGTGATCCTTTCCAGTACACATATACATACGCACCATCCCACCCCACAGGAAACAACATCACTACCCATGTGTCAGTGAGGTAGTGCCAGGAAACAGACAAAAAAAAAGGCCAAATCTGCTGACACTCATTCTCTAGCTGCCATGTGTATTGCATCGAAACCACAGCTCCCTATCCGCATCCAGGCCCCACAGACCTTTCCATGGTTTACTCCAGATGTTTCACATGCCTTGGTTCATTCCATTGACAGCACATTGAACTAAGTAATGGCCCTCCCTAGCTGCTGCCATTGCTTGTACGAGCTTTTACTGTGTGAGCATTAAGCCTTTTACATTTTTTGGAACTGTGAGCAAATGTATTTTAGGTATGTTGCCTCCTCTATCTTCTCCTATCTCAAAAAATTATGAATGTATGCCTAGAATAAAAGCAACAGCTGAATGGGCCCTGTATAGTTGAGTTTCTATGCTTTAACTTTATTTTTCTAAATATATATGTTATGGTTTTATTTAATGAATATGTTTTTATTAGTATCATTATATGTTTGACCTATGTTGCATGAATCAAGCCTAAAATTCACTGAAGATATAATAGATTACATAAACATGATAATAATTCATCAAACTACTGTATCTCTTAACAAGTCATAGTTTTGGTACCGTACAGTATTAAGATAAAGTTGATGAAGTAGGCTAGATATACTTCTGGTTAGGTGTAGCATCCCTATTGTATGTTAATTTGGTGCATTTGATTTAAATTTTTCATTTTTTTTTACTTACGTGCTTTAACAGTTTGACTACTCAGAGCCAGTGACAAGCTCTGCCCTGGAGGAAAATAAAGAACCAGTGGATAATGGCCCACGCCCCTGGAATGAGCCCAAAATTCCCATGCAGGAACAGAAGTCCCAACGACAGAAATTTGATGAAGCAATTGGCACAATTAAGGTAAGCTTCCTGCAGTATTTTGTTAGTATGCATAATTCTCAGCACCTCCAGCTCTTGCACAGGCTGGGATGAAATAACTGTATTTTGGGGGATAAAATAATTAGTTTTTTATTAGCAGGTCAAACCACATACAGTGCCTGTACAAACCAGGGGAAGATAATACAGACCAGGGGAAGGTAACTGGTTGTATGGACACTGGCCAGAGTAAGATAACTTTTCTTGTGTCAACAGGTTGGACCTCCTCTAATACCTGCATAAATCAAAGCAAGATGATTGTGTCCTGTAAATATTAACCACTGAGATATTCCCAGTCTTATTATTTGGTTTACTTAGTACAACACACTGGCCCACACAGTTTTGCATATACTTAGGAGTTTATTTACCTGCAAGTGTTAAATCGCAAATAAAATCTTGTGGCCCACTATGCTGTTTTGTATCAAATTCACTTAGCATGAGCTCCAGTCTTTGAACTTAAAAAATAGATACCCTAATTTCAGTGATAACCTTAAATAATGCCTTATAGTGGATCCAGAAGAAGAAAAAAAATGGAAGAAATTTCGGTACAGGACTTTGTATGCCTGAATTATCTTTTGTTTAGTTTTTCAGAATTTTTATAGAAATTCAGAAAGGGGGACTGTGAGCTGGATCACCCTATTAATAGAGCTTTTATTTGAGTGAAAAGAAAACCATGATTGAGTTGAAAGATCAGAGCTCAGTGTTCTTTAGAGGGGTTGTTGTAGCAAAGGATTGTTTAGTGCTTAGAGGATGGGAATGCTTGGAGGAGACCATCATTCTTTATTGCTGGTTTGTGGAAAAAGGCATATTAGATGATCCTGATGCTATCTCGCTAACATGGGAAATGGCGATCAGGTATGAAAATAACTGAATATCCACACACTCTGAGTGATGAGAGAATTGGCCTTAAATTTCCCATTATTCTAGATTAAGAATTGCCAAGGGTAGGCAAATTTACCGAAGATGTCTCATCATAAGATTGCCAAGGGTAGGCAATTTTACCATAGATGTCTCACTTGGTCCAAGTATGAGTGGGTAGGGGCCTTTACAGAAAGGTAAACTGCACACCTTGACATGCAGTGACATGATGTGCTTCATGATTATTTGTCTATCATTAAGCAGGATGAGACAGGAGATAATTTGCACAACACACGTGCACTGTAGCAATATACAGCGTCTCCTTTAGCTTTTACAGTTTATTAAGTGTATTTGGATTTTATATGTTATTATTGAAGTTTTCTTGAGTAATGATGAAAATTCAAGTAATGAATCTCACACTATGCATCTACTCCTATACTATATGTATTAGCTGACAACTGTACTTCAACTTATGCTCTCATTATTACTCTCAGACCAAGATCTTCGCCCAGACAATGAAAGAAATGCCAGAATGGATAGTGGTTTTGAGGGAGTTCAATAATCTGCGCTGTGGTGCTTTCCTCTTTGTGGCATGGTGGATGGGCTTTGGCATTGGCCTCATATTTGCCTTCCTTTTCTGGCATTTACAGGTGAGACTAGCTACTGATCTTTATGTGATTTATCACCTTTGTATCCTAATGAGCAGTTTTGTAACAGATATGCCAGAATTTGCAGGTAGTGCATTTATGATATAATAACAATACTTAAACCTGTGGTGAACCTTCTTCACAGGATTATGGTGGCACCCCAACTGTGTTTGGTATTGCCAGCATCATGAATCACATCTCTGAAATATTTGCTTACTTCTTCAGCTTTCGACTCATCTCTCAGATTGGACATGTTAAGGTAAAGCATTATTATACTTTCTGTGTATGTTATCTTCATATTTATAACTTTCTTTACTGTTAAATCTGTCTAGTCTTAGTCTTATTGCACTTGATATTTTGTCACTTTTTAATTCCCCTTCTTTCACATTCTCTGTCTCAGCACTTCTCTCAACTATCTTGCTTTCCCTTATCCTGTCTCCCACTATGTTTGAGCATATCTGTATGTGTATCTGCCTTTCTGAATTTATATGTGAATTTTTTTTCTTTCATACTTGTAAGCCATTTTATGCAATAGAGAGGTAGTGCCAGGAACAGACAAAGAAAGGGCCTCAGTAAGTTGCATCCATTCCTTAACTGTTGTGTAATGTACTAAAACTATGGTCCCCCTATCCACAACCAGATTTTTTCTGAGGTTTCCCCAGGCCATTGATACCATGTTGCCCACTGTATACCATATTGCTCCATTTCACTCTATCCTGTGTATGCCTTACAACTTGCTGCAAGTTCAGGCCCCAAGCACTCGAGACCATATTGAATCCATCCATCCATCTCCTGTTTGGTCTACCTTGTCTTGTCCAAGTCGGACACATATCATCTTCGTCAATCTCTCCTCCCTTATTTTCTCCTTATGTCCAAACCATATCAGCTCTCTCACCAATACTTTTCATATTATCATACCTCTCTTTTACTCCATTTACCTTGGCCATCCTTCCTCACACCACATATTGTCCTCAAACATTTTATATTGAAGATATTTACCCTAATCTGTACATTCTATTTTATAGTCCTTACCTTGCATCCATACAGCATTGTTGGGGCTGCTATACCTTAAAACAAGCCCTTCTTCTCCCTCCCAGGTAGTGACATGTCTTTCCACACATTCCTCAATACTTCCAGAACCTTCATTCCCTCACCCACCGTATGACTCTATAGCTCCCATGGGTCTATTTGCTGCCAGTCCACTTCCAGGCATTAAAACACTATTTTTTCCAAGTTTTCAAAATTCAAACTCACATCTCACCTAAATGGTCTCTCTTCAATAATCTTTCTTTTATTCATGTTTACTTATAACTTTCTCCTTTCGCATACTTTCCCAGACTCGGACGCTAGCTCCTTGCAGTTTCTCACTCAAATCTGCTACCAGTGCTTTGCCATTAGCAGACAGTGACTACAGGATACCTATCCCTATATCCAAGACATTTGCATTCACCTGCTTCACCACCCTAACTATTAACATATTGAATAGCCATAGTGACATCACACACTTGCTACAGACCCACCTTTACCAGGAACCTCTCATCCTCCTCTTTACCTACTTGCGCAGATGCTTTACTGTTTTGATGAAATCCTCTTTGCATTTAATAACTTTCCTCCCACATCATAGAATATATGCACCTATTTTTATATATGCCCCTTCTAGAAATTGAAATACAAGGAAGGGATGGTTTCCAGCCCCCACCCTTTAGTCACCTTCTACAACACGCAGGAAATACATGGGAAGTTTTCTTTCTCCCCTATCCCCAGGGATGAAGGCAAGCATGAACATGTGTATATATATATGTATGCAGATATGTATATACATGTGTATGTGGGTGGGTTGGGCCATTGCTCATCTGTTTCCTTGCGCTACCTCGCTAACACAGGAGACAACGATTAAGTATAATAAAGAAATAGATATAGTATATATGTCTGTGTATGAATATATGTATATGTTGATATGTATATGTGCGTGTATGGGTGTTTATGTATATATATATATGTATATGAGTGGATAGGCCATTCTTCATTTGTTTCTTGGCACTACCTCGCTGACGAGGGAAACGGTGATCAAGTATAATAAAAAATGTAATGAATTTATATACATCCCAGGGGATAGGGGGAGAAGAATACTTCCCTTATATTCCCTGCGTGTCGTAAAAGGCAACTAAAAGGAGAGGGAGCAGGGGGCTGGAAATCCTCCCCATAGTTTTTACTTTTTCAAAAAAGGAACAGAGAAGGGGGCCAAGTGAAGGTTTTTCTCTCTTAAGTTCAGTCCTCTGTTCTTAGCGCTATCTTGCTAATATGGGAAGAGGCGAATATGTATGAATTTTTTTATATTATACTTAGCGGGAAGTGGCGAATATGTATGAATTTTTTATATTATACCTTGCTGTTTCCCACATCAGCAAGGTAGCACCAGGAAACATACACTCATAAACATATAGAAACATTTTTTTTCATATTTTTTTGCCATTTCTTGCATTAGCAAGGTAGCGCCAGGGACAGATGAAGAAATAGCTTGAAGCAGTTACACCCACTCTCTAACTGTTATGTATAATGAACCAAAAGTGCAACCTCCTGATCTACTGCCAGGCCCCACAGACCTATTGATAGTTTCCTGTGAATGCTTCATGTGCCCTGGTTCAGCCCATTGACAACACATTTCCCCATTTATACCACATCCATCCAATTCAGTTTATCTATGGCAAGATTCACACCCTTGTACATGTTCAGGCCATAAACACTCAAAGCAACATTGCCCCCTCTGTACCACATCCTTCCAGTTGATTTTATTCCAGGCATACGTTACACCCTCTTACATGTTCAGGTCCTAAACACTCAAAGCTTATTTTACTCCATTGTTCACCTCCTCTATGGTATCCCCCTTTTCCTTGTTTCCTCCACTTCCAATATGTGTAGCTTTCCTCCCACACTGTATAATTGTAGCACAAGTGTATAATTGTAGCACCTTCCACAAAGCATTATTATCAACCCTATCATATGCCCTTTCCAGATCCATAAATATCACAAACAAATCCCTCTCTCTCTAAGTATTGCTCACATACTCAATGCAAAAACCTGGTTCCCATATCCTGTATTTCTCCTGAGGCCATATTGTTCTGTCCCCATGTGATGTCCTATACATGCACACACTGACACACATTAGACTCTTCTTGACTTGTTATCCCTCCTGGTGGATGTGACTGGCTTTTTGAGCACTGCAGGAAGGTGAAAATGGGTATGTATTGATGTTACTGGACTCCACTTACAATTGGTTACAGTGCAAGCGAGAAGTTGCATTTGGTGTGGCACTATCATAGTCAAGGAGTGAAAAGATGTACAGTCTTTTCAGGGCCCTTGCCGTAGAGGAGTCCATCATTTCCCTTCTTTGTGGAGTGTAGCTTTGAAGCTGCTGGAGCCCCAAGAAAAGGGTCTTAGGACTGTATATAATAATAATGATCTATATATACCTGTATTCATATATACATAGATATACATACTTATATATACTGTTACTTCCTGCCCCAGGAGTCCCTTCTATTTGTATGATACATATGTAATTTACATGTATTATATGTTTTTTTTTTTTTTTTTTTATACTTTGTCGCTGTCTCCCGCGTTTGCGAGGTAGCGCAAGGAAACAGACGAAAGAAATGGCCCAACCCCCCCCATACACATGTATATACATACGTCCACACACGCAAATATACATACCTACACAGCTTTCCATGGTTTACCCCAGACGCTTCACATGCCTTGATTCAATCCACTGACAGCACGTCAACCCCGGTATACCACATCGCTCCAATTCACTCTATTCCTTGCCCTCCTTTCACCCTCCTGCATGTTCAGGCCCCGATCACACAAAATCTTTTTCACTCCATCTTTCCACCTCCAATTTGGTCTCCCTCTTCTCCTCGTTCCCTCCACCTCCAACACATATATCCTCTTGGTCAATCTTTCCTCACTCATTCTCTCCATGTGCCCAAACCACTTCAAAACACCCTCTTCTGCTCTCTCAACCACGCTCTTTTTATTTCCACACATCTCTCTTACCCTTACGTTGCTCACTCGATCAAACCACCTCACACCACACATTGTCCTCAAACATCTCATTTCCAGCACATCCATCCTCCTGCGCACAACTCTATCCATAGCCCACGCCTCGCAACCATACAACATTGTTGGAACCACTATTCCTTCAAACATACCCATTTTTGCTTTCCGAGATAATGTTCTCGACTTCCACACATTCTTCAGGGCCCCCAGAATTTTCGCCCCCTCCCCCACCCTATGATCCACTTCCGCTTCCATGGTTCCATCCGCTGCCAGATCCACTCCCAGATATCTAAAACACTTCACTTCCTCCAGTTTTTCTCCATTCAAACTCACCTCCCAATTGACTTGACCCTCAACCCTACTGTACCTAATAACCTTGCTCTTATTCACATTTACTCTTAACTTTCTTCTTCCACACACTTTACCAAACTCAGTCACCAGCTTCTGCAGTTTCTCACATGAATCAGCCACCAGCGCTGTATCATCAGCGAACAACAACTGACTCACTTCCCAAGCTCTCTCATCCCCAACAGACTTCATACTTGCCCCTCTTTCCAAAACTTATATGTATGTGTGTATAATTATATATACATTCACTTGCACCAGAATTAAGTTCAGTATCCATTATATACATGTGGTTTATTTTCGCTTGTTTTATTAGGTGCTCTGTGTGGGACTGACAGGCAATGTTCTCCGCTTTCTGTACATCTCTTGGATGAAGAACCCTTGGTGGGTCCTACCATTTGAGTTTATTCAAGGTCAGTATTTGTAGGTCAAAAGTAAACAGCATCAGAACGTGTGGTAGAACATTCCATCTTGCTTTTTGCACAGAGGTTTACGTGTGTTTAATTCCCCGGGTTACTATTTTATTGGAAATAAGTGGTTAAAAGAAAATGCTATTTTTTTTCATGGAATATTAACCATCATTTCCACTTATTTTATTTTGGTGGTGGAACAAATGCTTTAACCCTCATAGCTTGTTCAAACCTATCCTTACCATATTTTCAATGTGATCTGATCAAAACTGTGTGCATTACTACAGCTATTTTTCTCTTCACTATGCACAATAACTTGTTTGTGGGTAAAGCTTCATATCCATCATCACACAAGAAATACCTGTTATGCTCAGGCTGAACAATTCATTCCTTGACATTCTCATTTGAAACAGCCCTAGCTATTAACAGTTCACTCATTAAATGTGTCCACCTTTTCATCCACATCTTCCCCTTCTTCAACTGTACTATCATGGTTCTTTTTCACGACACTCTCGTCTGTCACGCCACACTTATATCCATACCATTGTAATTGGTTTTCAGCCTGTTATCTTTGTAATAACATTTTATATATCATTTTCATGTTTATTTCTTCATATATTGCATATTTTTAACTCCTTCCTAACTACACAGTATATCCATACCTCGTAATCTACATAGTCCTATCACATCCTACAGGCAGTATCCTCTGATCATTAAGAACAGCCCTATTTCTAATTCCTACACATACATATTCGCCTTATCCCACATTAGTAAGGTAGCGTTAAGAACAGAGGAGTGTGCCTTAGAGGGTATATCCTCACTTGGCCCACCTCTCCATTCCTTCTTTTGGAAAATCATAAATGGGAAGGGAGGATTTCTAGCCCCCCACTCCCACTTTACAGTTATTTCCATTGAAATATGAAAGCATTATAACAAAGATCTTGGCATATGACAGAAATGTCAGTAGCAGTTGATATATTACAGTGTCATGAAAGCAGGGCTACCTGTGTGAGGCCAGACCATAGGTCATTTCTTAAAATCCTGCTTCCATGGTGTCATACAGTGTCACACAAAAAGTGGTAATATACTTTTTTATCATGTGCACATATATGGAAAGATAAAAGATGGAGCAACGTGAGTGTAGCACTCTTCCCCTGTAACACGCTAATAGTTGACATACATACATATTAGGCTACCAAATGATACTAATCAGTTGGTGTTTTGTTGCAGGAATAACCCATGCTGCTGTATGGGCTGCCTGCTGCTCATATATTGCCCATAACACCCCAGGACACCTTCGTGCACCTTCTCAGGGAGTTTTGCAGGGGATCCATCATGGCTTTGGCAGAGGTTCTGGAGCATTTTTTGGTGGAATATTTGTAAATTTCTTTGGTAAGTCATTGCTGTTCAACATGCTATGCTGTGTTACACAGATTTCCGTGAATTAAGTGTGTCACTGAAATCTTACGTCAAAATAGTTCTGACACTTGTCTTTTCATAAGTTCTTACATACCAAACTTCCTGTCCCAGGGGTCATTTATATCTTCATGATACGTCAGCTGTTTCTACTTGGTGGGACTGTAAGTCATAATGTATAGTGATGTGGTATGTTATACTTCCTGTTCCAGGAGTTCCTTTTCTCAGTTTGAAACTCACAGCACTCAGGAAGCTGGCCATGTCCACCAGGTGGGACCATTGATCATAAAATATAGTGATAGTGTGTGTCTTTGTGCTGGGAGAGGGTGGTCAGGGTTTGATATCTTCATTGTGGTTGTTGCATGTGGGCAAGAAGGATTCTAGGATTTGTTTAGTTGGTGTGTGTAGCTATGAAGGGATGAGAGATGTCTAGAGTGTAACAGGGGAAGTGTTGCATGCTTGGAGTCTGTGGGGCCTGGATGGATAGGGAGCTGTGGTTTCGGTGCATTACACATGACCGAGAGTGAACAAATGTGGCCTTTTTTGTTTGTTTTCCTGGCTGAAGCTGGGGGTAGCAATGCTATCTCTTGTGGGACAGGGTAGCTGTTTAGTGCTTATTGGGTCATTTGAGTATGTTGTGTCAGTGTTACACTTGCTAGGGGTGAGGGGATATGAGAGTGGAGGTTGCTAAAGTGTGAGGCAAGGGTAGGCTTTTTATTTCTACTTGGAGTAGTTTGGCTGGAAAGGATCATCTACTTGCAAAGAATCGAGTAGAATTGAGTACCAAGCATGTTGAGGTGCTATCATATTGGGGAGTGATCTTTGTTTCATTATGTAAGTTTTGAGTATTTTTGGATGATAAGCAGCCAATGATTGTTTCAGGTGCTCTATTTTTTATTGTTTGCAGCTTTGTTATATTTTCTTTTGAGAGGATGGAAGACTAGGCTGGTGAGGCATAGTTTTAATTGGAGTGGATGAATTGTTTATGGAAGGTGCAGAGGGATTCTTTTATTTGTCTCGATCTGGTACCCTTAATTAGTCTCGCTTTTGCATTGACTTTATTGATGTGGGAAGTGAATGTCATATGTGTGGTATGTAATGTCTAGAATGGTTGGCATTTTGCTCTAGGGTTGTTAGTCTATTCATGGTGACTGGAGGGTGTGATCTCAATTAGCATCTGTTTGGTGTTAAAAGAGTGATTGAAGACTTCTGCAGAGATACAAATGACTTCTTTTTCATGTGTGAAACCGACATTTTATGGCCTTTGTGTTTACGATTGTGATGTGGGGAGTGACAGTCATATGCGATATCTAATATGGATGTTGTTTTGTTGAGTGGGAGTGATTGATCATTCTTGGTTACGTGGAGGTGCAAGTGGGATTCATATTTATATATTACCTTCACTATTCTTTGTGTGTGAGGATCAAGTTTTATCATAAGAGCCTTGAAAGGTAATTAGGTATTCATTGCTTAACAGATTGTTGTCATGTGATTAGCATTTCCGACTATGGCACATTCACAGGCTGCCCAAAGTCGAGCTTACATAGGTTTGAATCATGGTTCTGGCTGTTGATTCACAGTCAACCCAACTTTACATCCTCCACTTGGGGTTGGTAGATAAATTGGGTACCTGGTATTATACACTACACATGACAGCTAGAGAGTGGATGTGTGTGAATGAGGCCATTTCTTTCTTCTGGACACGTTCTTGCCAATGCGGGAAGCAGCAAATGTATGGACAAAAATTAATTTATAGATATATATTTTTTTTGTTCTTGTTTGCCATTCCCCTTGTTTTTAAAGTAAGGTAGATGAGATGGTCTTGATGGGGCATTCAGTTACCTATGCTTTCTTAGCTGACTTAAAATAAAAGCAATCAATATAATAATTTTTAGTATCGTACCTGATAATGTACATCTTTTTTCCAGGTACTGCTGTTGTATTCCGATCATATGGTGTGGTCTCTCTCGTTGTCTTGGGTGCATTCATATTTATCAACTTTTACCGAAAAGATGTTGGATTCCAGCCTGACCTGCCACCTGAGGAGGACCCACGTGAAATGGCCGAAGAAGGAACAGCTCTTGCACCACATGGAGTTCCAGCCAATCCCATCCCAAGAGCTCTGAGCTCACAAAAGCTGAATGAGGGTGCATCTGATGCAGGATATGGCACTTACAATGCAACAAATGGGATGCTGGATATTCCAGGTTAGCACAGTTTGTTTCAATTTATTAACTGAGATGTACTTGGTAATTCTTTCAAGAAACAGAATAGTTAAATGTCTGTTAAAAGGCTGAAAGCCTTATAAAGATATACCTTACTATAGAGGATCACAAGTAGAAAGCCACAGGATGGAATAATAATGAGCCATCTTCACTCATTGTTTGACCCAGGTGGAGGAGGAGGTAGCACCAACCCTTTCATTCAGAGCGGTGGCACTGGCGGAAACACTGGTGGTGGTGGTGGTTATAACTATGCCATTGAGCCCAGTCCACCAGTCTTCCCAGAGACAAATCCATTCAGAAACTACTTCACAGCATCCAGTCCTTTCCCAAATAAGGACTCACCTGTTACATCACCAGATCTCAGCCCTGATTATGAGAGCATTAAACACAGATTCCAGGTATGTTAATTAAAGAGCAGTTTTTGTTGTTGAAATTGGGCCAGCCAATCAAGGGGCATCTCATTATTAGGATATTCAAAATATGTTCATGAATATTGAGTTATTTTGAATTTAACTGTCATAGAATGTCAAGTAATGTTACATGACATGGCAAGCGAAACTTCATTGCAGGTAAATTTATTATGTTAGATTAGAAAAAGCGTACGCAGATTAGAGTGAATTGGAACAGTGGTATACTGGGGTTGACATGTCAGTGGACTGAGCTAAGACTTGTGAGGCTTTTGGGGTAAACCATGGAATAGTCTGTGAGGCCTGGATGTGGATATGGAGCTGCAGTTTTGTTGCATTATTCATGACAGCTAGAGAACAGATGTTGCCTTTCTTCAGTTCATGGTGCTGCCTTGGTAATACTGGAAGTGTTTATCATGTATGAATAAAAAAAAAGATTGGGAAACTTAACCGTGATATACCCTACATAATTTTGAGTTTGCCGTTTAGAACTTGAAATTTTGAAGTTGGTTATTCTATTTTAAGGTTTACAGTTCAGTAAATTAATACCTCAGTTCACCTGCTTCCCATAGCACTGAACTTTTTTCTTTTGAAAGAATGAAAAATATTTATAGATTCTTCTATTGTATGTATCTCATTGTTAATTTTCATGTGGTAGGATCATGGTACTTAAAAACATTGCTCTCATTGATTAACAAAAGTATGGAAGAGAATCCTTAGGGATCAGCTCATTCATTGATTATTTCTAATTTGGACAGTTAATGAATATGGCAAGAGTTCAAGCCTCTTCTTAGGTCTGTGATAGTTGAGTTAATGAAGAATCCTCAGTAAACAAAAGTAAAGTCCTTTGAGTAATAGTTATATCTACTTCAACATATAACAAAAATAGTTAAGCAACAGTCTGGTGGGAGTGTATGGGAATTAAACAGGCTAGCAATTGTATTGCTAAAAATATCATCCATGTGCATAGTTATCAGAAGGGAAAATTCTTCATTATGGTACGTTTTTCTGTATTTTAGTCATCCTATGTCGTTCAGATTCACACTTAGTCCATTTTGTCCTCTATGTTTTATTTCAAAACTCTATTAAAAAAGTTATTTTATTTCAATATTTCCAACAGTCAGGGAGTATTGGAGATGCACTTATTAAGGGCGAAGCGAAGATGGGTTTGTTGAAGGGAAGTGAGTTTGGATTTATTGTGTTTGTGGTGAAGATACTTATGGTGATATCTTTCTCCAGAGGGAACATGATGAGTGTATGTGGCTTTGAAATGGTTTGTACATATAAAACAATTTCATTAGTGAAGAGAAACTGAAAGTGCAAAATTCCCTCCTTGTTCAGTGCAGATACATAACTACAAATAGGTAATTAGGATATACATGTCAGAAGTGGAGGAAGCATGGGCAGAGGAGAGACCTCATATTAGCTTTGAGTTGTTAGTTGCATGTAAGAGTTTTTAGTATTTAATTAATTTTCAGTTTTATTCCTTTTGCAGGCTTACAATGATCTTCTGAGTGGAAGAAATGATATAAAAGAAGATTCTAAGAGCCTCAAATCATCACCATTCATTCAAAATAAGGAGCCACAAGTGCCACAACCTGCCATACTTAGTCACAATCCACAACCACAAGCAGTTGGTCATGAATATGATTGGTAGATCATATATTTGTTCTGAAAAGTATGTAAGGCCTGTTACAGTAAAACCTCATTTATCCACACTTCTTGAGACACTACTCTTGGTAAATAAGTGAAAGAAGGAATAAGTGATGGACTGCTTAATCAAATAGGAATTATGCTATATATATACTCTTGAATTATGGCAAACAAAAAATCCAAGCATTCATATTCTACTAAAGCATACTTATGTTCCCAAAGAGCCTAATGGTATCATGATGCTCGTTATCTACCGTTAAAGTGTTTTTGGAAAAAAATAGGTCATGTTCCCAGAATCAGAAATATTCGTATAACACTTGCCTAAACCTCAATTTTTATACGACACATCTTGTGGGGATGTAACTCAAAATGACACATGAATTAAATACGCCACAACTAAACTTTATGTAACCTGTGTTGTTTATAGACCATTTCAGGCTCATCAAGATAATTTTTACAAGACCAGTTTTAATACACAATGTTGCAGATGTTGACTTGCAAGTATGAGTCCTCAAGAATACTTATCTTGTGGGCCAGTTTTTCATATTGTTAAACATCAGGCATAAATGTTCAATTTTGTAGAGTCAGTACAGTACAGTATTTGGATTTTTGCAGACCCATATGACATCTGGCATTATTAGTGTATTCTCTTGTACAGGTTGATAATTTGTATGTATATTATTATTATATAAACCCTAAGCTTCTTCTCCAGGGGGTTCTCAAAGCTTTAAGGCTGCACCATAACCAATAGTAGAGAAAGGATTGACTCTTTTGGAATGGGAAGTTCTTCTATGAGATTGTTTTCTGATTATACAGCCTCACTGAAGCTGACTTTTCACTTTTGGTGTAACTGTAAGTAGGCAGTCCAGTAATGCCTTTTGCTAATATACAGTGTAGCTAAAAGCAAAAACAGATTATCAAAACCAGTGTACAACAATTCCCATTGAACAAGAAAAAATCACCATATATTTATAAAATGAGACTATAAAATATCATCCTGAACTAAAACAATACAGTTACAGTGAAGAGAAGTATTACTGTATGTACTGTGATATGCCACTGCTGCCAAATCTTTCTTCGTCTGTAAAACTGTAGATACCAAAGGGTCTTTTGGGAAACATTTACTTCATGAAAAACTGCAGTTAACAGAAGCATCCAAATAACAGGTATGGATAAGTTTGGTTTTAATGTTAGAAAATGAGGTAAAAAAAGGATAATTTAATGTTTGATCTGTGAAGATATGATATATGAGTAAAGATACACACAATTTCATTGAGATCATGCATAATACATTAAACATGCACATAATTACAGGTACTGCACCGTATTTCAGTATTGTTAATGAGTTGGGTATATTGATGTTCCATTATATTTCTTAACACGTAAAGTATTCAGAACTACTAAAGATCTGAAAGATTTAGGATTTTGGAATGGGTAGTAGAGAAATTTTATTTTATAATTTTTCTGAGTTTCTTAAAGTTTTGATTATAGTACAGTGTTGTTTTCTCTTTGTAATGGAACTAGAAATTCTTATCATCATCCATGTGTGTCATCTTTAACAATTCATGCCATTGCTTACTGATGTAGGTTAGTCTTAATCATGCTTCCTATGATGCAAAGGATACACCTCTTTATAAAGTAAACTTTGAGATGCACATAAGTCAACAGTCAGATCCTCTCTGTATGTATTTTAACTACTGTCCATCCAGTATTTTTCAAATGCATTAAGAAAACATGAAGCTATTGAAATATTTATGATTTGCATAAAAGTTTTCATCTTAATGTGCACTCTGTATGTATATTCAGGCTGGCTGTATTAATATTTATAATTGCTCTCTAAAATCTACCTTTGAAATGTACAATATACTCTGCTAAATCTTTGTGAGTTCTTACTGACAGGTTTACAAATGACTATATATCCATCATGTACAAACCTTAGTAATATGTTGTGATGAAAATATTTGTAATCTCTGGACTGTCACCAGCCAATGGCTTTATGGAAAACCACAGTTTCAGATGTTTACCTCTCAAAATTTAAGTTAAAGCTAATTTTTCAATGTAAATGGTCTTACCATGTAAATAGCATCCATATGCATAAGAATTGCACCAGGATATATCGAATGAAGGAGAGAAGTGCATTATGTATATTGTTAGAAATACATGATGAAGGAATTATATTGTAATTTGACATAATGACTGTATGTTGATATAATGAATTGCATAAGGTTAAGTCCTAGAAGAGGTGCATGTTGTAGCAGTGTAATATGAACAGTGAAACAAAGTGAGTGGAGTACTCACTACAACATTCCAATTCATGTATATCACTTGCATATGTTTAATCACTTTAAGGGGCACAATTTTCAAGAATTTTTCCTATAATAATTTAACTCAGGAAATTACAAAGGTTTTTATAATTAGATACAGTTAATCGCAAATATAATACTCAAGTGTGATCATTACTGGGATTATTCCTTCAGGGATAAAACTTGGATTTGCAAGTTACACTCTTTTGTGTGTTTACGGAGGACACACCTTTCACATACTACAAATAAGTTAATGTGAGTTAAACAGTTGAGAAATACATGAAAGGGGATGTACAAAGAAGTTGGTAAAGAAAGCCTCTCTTATGCCAGCAGGTGGATAGAAATTTACCATGTACATGCTGTGACTCAGGGTTGTCAACAAGGAAGACAATTGCCAGCTGTTGAAGAAAGTAGATCAAAGTGTCATGCTAAAGGCATCATGTCAGAGTTGAGATATAATAATTTTGATGCTTCAAAGCAATTAGCAGTATACTAAAAGAGCTTATTCTGGGCATTGTATTGTATGATACGCTATTGAAATGTTTCTCCTTGTATGTAATACTACTCTGTTTATCTTGTTATTAATTCCTTTCTCTTTTTCAACGAGTGGCTAGGTGCATACAGCCTCTCACTGTACTCCTACACTTCCTAAGCTCAGTTCATATATAAGAATTCTTCAGCAAATGAAATAGCTGGCAATGTTTGCCACAGTAGCCTACAATGATCACTGGTTCCTGGCCTCTTTTGACAGCCCTGCGATATCATATTTTCATACATTTTTGGTGCAGTTTCTGAGTTAACAAAAACCTTTGAAATGGTAATTATAAAATAAACACTACCTCTTAGCGTTAAATTCTGGAGTAGAATTTTATCTAAATATTAAATGAATTTTTTATTATTGTTATGTAAACAAGAATATTAATCTGCTCTCACAAAAGTTTGATATGGATACAGTTTGTTCAACAAATTTAAAGTATAATGACAAAGTTGAAGTAATACAATAGTGGAGTCCATACCCTGCACAGTGAATTAGACAAAGTAATGAAACTGTGAATGCCAGCAGTATACACATCTGATAAAACTACTTGATGGCAAAGAAAGTTTATGAGGTTGGACCCCATGAGTGTACAACACTGTACCCTGCACCACACTGTACTGTACTGCTTCGGGCATATTAAGAGCTTACCTAATCCATGTAACCCATCCAACATGAGAAGTTACTTACGATTTGCATTTGAATAATTCATGGTTAACAGAGTAGAGTGCTGTTAGCTCATTATGTCATGATGGAGCTCTCATTTACTCTTGGCAGATATATGAGCTTATACAAATTTTATGTGTGACTACTTGTGCATTATAGGGAGAGTTTTTACACTCAGATCCTCATCTTTAAAACTTTCTTTTGTGTCATACAATCCTCTGAACTTATTCATACTGTTTACACTTACAGTTTCCTTTCTTAGATTGTTCTGTGCATTCACCAACTCTGTTTTCATAAAAATATTTCTTGAAATTTTGTATGACTTCTTTCGCAACATAGTGTCCTCTGTCATCTTGTTGAAGTGCTCAATACTTAATTCATTCATTAAAAAATTTGTTTGGTGTATCAAATCGCCCTTCTTCCCCCTCTCTTTCATGCATGTATGTAAGTATGACGGCTGTTGGTCATATGCTTGTGCATGCACAGAAGAGAGGAATGTATGTATGTGCTGTATCAGTTCATTAGATCCAAAATTAAAGAAATTGTGTGCATTGTAATAGCTGTAAAGGTAGTAGTAATGTGAAGAAATGAGAACGACAGTTTTCTTCCTAAGAAAAAAGTATACAATAGACATGCAAAAACATTAGAAAACAAATAAACATGCAAAACATTAGAAAACAAATTATAAAGTTTAAGGATGGCTTTAGAGAGGAATTTACTTATTGTCTTCACTAATAAGGCTAAGATTAGCTTGTTTTTTGCCAAATAACATGGAGGCACCCACTTCTAAATGTAAAATGTTATTTCTTAGACTAATTCAGAATTAGCTGCGATAATTGCAAACACCAGTGATGCATGCCCCAGGGATTTTGGTACTTTATCAATATTTGTCAACTTTTCAAAGAACATCACAATATATTCATAAAACTGAATCAGCAGTACAGAATTTTGTCAGGATGAATGTCTGTGTAGAAGCAGCTTGTAAAGAGCATAATAAGTCTAGCATAATATATGATGATTCAAACCTACTCAAATCATTGTAAATATATGTCTGTAAGCACTGTAACTTGCCAGGTTGCACCTCCACTGGTAGACGTTACTGCACACATTGTAAAACTTTTAGGACATTACCGTAGTTACTAACAATACCCAAATAATACCTCTTTAGATTTTTGCCTTATCATTATCTTCAAATTAAAAGAAATTTGAGAATTAAAAATTGAATGCATAATGTGCTTTACATCTAAAAATTCATCATATTTTTTTAAGTGTTTTATTTATGAAGGATTTTTTTAACTTACTGAAGGGCCATTTGCTGTCATGCAATAAAGTAACATGTATCTATATTACAGTATAAATTTTTGCCTAAGCATTTTCATTTAAAACTTGCAAAGTATTTTTTTATGAAAAGTTGTGAATTGTTAAGGTGTGCTTCTGACGTAGTAATATTTTAATTCTGTGTAGATAATATATGAAAAAATTATTTAGAATTGTATGAAGAGTGTAAACCAACTTGAGCTATCTCGTTCAAGTGACATATTAGTGTAAATAGAAGATGCCTTTGTTAATAATGATTAGGGTACCGGAAGAATTATTCCCATCATGTTGTCTTGTAAGTTAGTGAAGTTATGCTGTCACACTTGTTAACAAACTATACTTTCATCTACATTGTAGAGTTGTGATATCAACTTTGTTAATACACTTACTTGACTTAGGGAAGTAATGATATCACACTTTTTAACAACTTCTCTTGTAACTCTTTCACTGCTGCTAGACTCTCTAGAAAAGTAGTGGACTACTGACTTCCTTCTCATTATCAAGATCCCTTGTGATGAACTGGAGTCCTAGCCTTACCCATGTTATCAAACCCCTGTAAACAAGGTCAGCAGTGGTATATACTACTCGTTAACATATCCTGTACATGTAAAATCATATTTTTAGTGTCACAATAAGCACTGAAATGATTTTTTTTCATATTTGATTGTCATTTATTCTAGGAGAGAATCACTCTATTGGTATGTTTTTCAAGAGTAGACAAGTTACTGCAGCCATCCATCTCATCGACAAGTCTTCAACCATACCTTTCTCTGAATAAATAAACTTTACAAATAAGCTTCATATCCTGTACAGTGACTGCCACTAGTGACCTTTGCTGTTGATGTGGCAGATACTTCTAAATAATGAATCAATCCAGTAAAGTTAAATCTTGTACGGAGTAAATGCCAAAAAACCCAGTTACCTAAGCTGCCGCAACTCCATTGGACTGTGTTTAGATTATTTTTCTGTGCTGCTTCAACTATGGGCTCTTAACTAACAATTGTTGTGCCACTCAATTGTACTGTTCTTGCACTCTTGATGTGTATGGTATGTATTCATTCTAATATGGGAAGTATGGTATGTCTGCTCAGATATATGGTAAACCGATGTACTCTTTGTAGTAAGGTACTTGAGAATATTCTCTACTATAATGTGCTATATGGCAACTGTGGGTGATTAGTGTGAATACTGTAATTATGTAGCATAATGAATGTAGTGGTGAACTATCTGTCTTCACTAACTTGTGTGTTAAGAAATTTGAGACAAAAGACAATGGAAGAGTTAATCAAGGACATTCTTTGCCCAAGTTGTTAGTGAACAATAAATTTCTGTAACACAAATTTATGAATTACCAGTCATAAACCAGTTACATTACAGTTACAGAACATTTGTTTGCCTTGCTTGTGATAGGGAACATAATCATAATAAAACTTTTAAGAATTAACTGATAATACTGTCAGTGTAAGGTCAAATGACATTGTATATGTTACTTGTCTTGTTAATTATGTACTGTGTTGTTTATTGTGGTGAAGAGAGATGAAAGTTGTAGCAGATGTTGTTTCATTATCAATCTACCCATAAACTGAGAATTTCTACTAGTAATATTTTAAATATTTCCCATTACAACTGTTTTACACCTCAAAGTGTGATTTACTGGGCTTTTATGGCTTGCAGACATTATAAAATGTAAATATATCTAAAAATATATAACTTGTGTAGTCTGTTCAAAGACTAAAACTGAACTGCGATAGACTGTACTTCTGGACAGATTATCAAAGTCAATTCAAGGTCATTATCTACCTGGTTCTCTTAATCTAGCTAAAAGCTGCTCGGTTTCCTTCCTAAAAAACTCAAGAATGTGCCGTCTTTGGCATGGCTAAAGGCTGCCTGACTATAAGGAGAAATTACCATGCACTGCCAACTCAGCAACTATCCAAGCCTGGCAGGCCTTCAAATAAGGTGTGAAAGTTGGTGCATGTATTTACTTCTACAGGAACCACTCACATCATGCAAATTTACATCTGGGGGATTAAAGGGTTACAGTTTGGTCAGCCTTCTGAGGATTTATCATTAAAAATCTACCCCACCAAGTCAGAAATGTCAAGGGAAGAAAATTATCTTTTCATATAAAATGTATTTCTTTGGTGCTGTGGTAAATGAGTTTTGAGCATAACCCATTTACATGGGTACATTTTCTCTTGGTCCAAGAGGCAGGTACTTTCAAACTTACCGTACACGACATTAATCAACACCACCAAGGGTGTAATGTATATCCTTCTGTGTAGGTCTCTGAAGTGGGTGTGCCAAAAGAGTTCCACAATGGTTGTGAAGTTTTGTTGCATTGCGGGATACCTCTAAAACGTAGCTCCATCCACTCTCGTCCAAGCCACAGAGAAGATCAAATATACCCTGAAAAATATGAATTATATATTTAAGGCAGTAAGATAAAGTAGCACTGTAAAATAAAACCTTTCTATGTATGAAAGCCTGTATAGGTGACAGGCAACATAAGTCTTATAAAATGTTTAGTTAAACTACCGGTGATCACTTCTTCCTTAATGACTACATAGCACACATTCATGTATATAGGCAAAATTTTATCAAATTCATCCTCATGCCTATTTGCAGAGGTTAATCCCACCCCTACACTCTGCTGCAGGTTAGAAAAGCAACTCTTTGACATCTGTTCAATAACTGGCAAGTGTCCTCAATGTCACCATGAGAGATCCTACACTGTGGCCTCCAGCTTATCTTTCCAGTCTTCCTTCCAAAAGCAGGTAAATAACCCACTACATAGGTAAATACATTTCTTTGAACTTGAAACTCGCATATGAGCATACTGTAGGTACATACATGTCTTTGAACTTGAAACTCGCAAATGAGCATACTGTATTTTCTATCACACTCAACCACATAGGTATGTTTGCCCTGTGGTATCAGCTAAATGCCTTGAGTAGGGTAGGGTTTGGGTATGGATTATGAACAGGAACACTGGCCATGTGCACAGCCTCTCAGTCTTAGGAAAAAGAGTAACCAAAGAAATGAACAAAACCAAAAACATTTGTGCAATGGTTTGCTCTACCCTTGTAAGAAGCCAGAAATGGTGAGAACTATTAAGATTTCAAATGCCAAAAGCACCACCATCCCCGTGGATGAAAGGCACCAACCATTAAATATTAACAAATATGATTACTAAGGATATATTAAAATGTGCCAAAAAGAAATTAAAAAAATATCAGGAATGCACTGGATGCTTCATATTTATCAACTACGAGACACATATGGTGGCTGACTTACTTGAATCTACTAAGAAGCTGATCAAGCTTACCAATGCCATCCTTTGCTTTTGTGCAGCCTGCAGTGTAATCTTTCACATGAAAATTACATTAACCTCACTCAGCAGAAGGTTGGCTTACCTGCTGTCAATAACCTAATATTGGAATACTGCTAACAGACATTTCAATGACACTGTTAAGCAAGGTTGAGAATTCAACATAGCCAATCAGCTCACTCATTCAGACTAATTTATGAATACATATACTTCTCATCAAAATAAACAATGTAGACACCTGGACATCAAAGTCAAAGTAATTCTATACAGGAAGAATATCCTTTCAACAATGAGGGCTAAATCCTTGATTATTTTGTTGACTCAGACAAAGAATTCCTTCAGATGCTACAACCTACCAATCTACTATTTGATTCAGGTAACATAATGGCATTATGCTATTACAGTCTGCTAATAACTGGAAACCTGCTGCAACTATAGGCCAAATATGGCATGATTCAGTGAATTATCCATGACATCAGTTGTCCAAAAAAATATGGGAAGGTGTTCCTTAACTACACTGTCACACTCAGAATAAACAATTTCTATCTATGTATCTATATCTCTGATGCCTGTACCCACCTGTAACTCCTTCAAGGGGGTGGTCACAGCAGAAGAACCTTCCTAACTAGTGAACTCAAGTGCCACTTCTAAGCCTTTAATTCCTCAACCTTAACGGGCCACTGGCAGAGGGCTACTCTAGTGCACTGTTTTGCAGAAGTTCCTAGCTAATGTTCCTACTGACTGTCTACCCAATGCTTCTGCCTGATATTCTCACCTATTACTCTTACCTAATGCTCTTGTCTAAATGTTCCTACCTACTACTTCTACCCATTGCATAGCATATAATGCTCACCACCAGAAAATCTACAGTTACGAAGAATAAGCTGCGTGAGTTAAGCGTTATCAGGTGTTATGTGTGACAAGGAGAGTTTGAATAATTGTGAAAAGACATCTACCTGGGTCAAAGGAGCGCAACCTAACAGCTGCTGAAGTGCTGGCTCGCTTCACAGCCATCACTAACCTTCCCGATACCCAGGTGGGTAGTACTGGTAATATACCTCCCTAGTCGTTGGCTTCCTACCAACTACTACCTACTTACTTACAGTAGTAACATAATCAAACAACTTAAACACTTGCCTCACACTTGTTTTCATCTGAAGGAGCCTCATGCATGTACAACATGTCAAGGAAAAAGTGTGGACTTTGAATTAGATGCGTAAACATTGCTTTGCCTCCCAGGAACTGTGGTAGACACTGTGATCTTCCATATAGAAGAACTGCAAACAGAAGGTAAGGTTAGTAAGCTGCTTAGTTACAATGAGAAATATTATAGATTAAGTTCATTTCAATGTCATTTATTTATCCTTTTGTAATCTTTAGTTTTTGAAAACTTTTAAAGCCTGAAAGTGTTTCATGTCTATCATTCTAAAAATTATTATTTACTCATTCCTAATTCAAACAGCTAGACTAACTGCATACATCCTCTCATCAAACTCCTAATGGTGGAAAGGTCGCAGTTAGAGGGAAAGACAAAAGATGAAAGAAAACTCTACAGCTTCACAAGGAAAGAAGGATGCAGCACAATGGCCAATCCTTTATTGGCTGGTCTACAAAAGCCATGGAATGCTACAGCCAAATGCTTGCCACTTATGCAAGTCCAGGTCATGGGGACAGACACAAGTAGACAGTTCATGAAATCAATTAATATCATGAATAGATACACATAACCTTACAAGGAAACCAACAAGTTACAAAATATTAATCTATCATTAGAAAACATGCAAATACTAACCGGTTCTGAATATACAAGGAGGAGGAGCAACAGCTGGATTCGAGCACTGGGGCAGAGAAATCTGGTGTGCAATGAGGTCAAAGAGGAGACTCAGGTCACAATGACTTGTAGCTACAGCATCTTCTAATTCATCCAATTCTGCGATGATTTCCCTTGGGTTATTTGTGAAATCATGGAGCTGGAAAGAAAAAATTCGATCAATGAACAATTCTAAGAAAAAGTTATTATTCTACTATGAGCTCTACTTAAAACTGCTGGCTATGATAACAGACCATCTGACCCAGGTCATCACCTTTGAGAGCACGATTATGGATTATGTAAGACATCAAAGGTTCACCCTTTCTCCCACTAAACAGCTTCATACATTACTAGGCCATGACTGGATTTAACCAATTCATCTGTTCGTCTACTGTATTACTATTATCATCTATGAAGAGAGGAATTATCCAAACAGCAGAGCCTTAGCAGAATTTTTTTGGTATCCTTTGGAAGTCAATCATTATTACCATAAAGACATAAGAACCATCCAAGGGAGAAACACACTTTCTCCTAGGGTAGTGCTTCAGTTAAGAATCAAGTCCATTTAATCTGATGGTTTTCAACAATTACAGTATATCAAAACAAATTGATATCTAATCATCATCTTCATAAAAGTTGATGTGTAAAAAGAATCTTGACCTACCATATTAGTAACCACATTTTTCTGCTTGATAATTTCACTCAATTACTCTGAACAAATTCTACATGGTACCTAATGAACCCAAAACAAACTTGATAAATATACAAGAAGCATCTTGAGAGAATATCAACTGTGAGAATATAACTGACTAAGGTTAGAGATAACACACATTGGTACACTGAAGGGTTAAAGATTTATGATGGAGAGATGACAAAAATTTACTAGTGACTCAAGAGGTATGGTAACACAATAGCATATGCAAGACATATGAAGACTGTACTACATATATATCATCAAAATACAAGATCAAGTACTTGATACAGAGGTATTCTATGCCAAAAATATGGACAAGATAAATATAATCTTACCCTGTTAAAACATTTACAAATGATATCAATTCTACTTTATGAAAAGTTGTCCTCTAATTTGGATCTTGATGACAAAGCAAATGCAACCATTCACCTACTGAGCATAGTCAATTTCATTAGACAAGTAAATTCTTAAATGCTATTGTAGATTTTACTATAATGATTTTAATGAATTCTTATATTCTATATGCTTTTAATCAAAATCTGTCAAAATCAATGGATGAAAATAAGAATATAGTCTTCAGTAGGGCAACATTCAGCTCTAACGTAACAGGGTTTCATATGAAACATAAAGCGCACACTTTCTCCAGTGAATGACCTGGTAGCCTGATAACTGAATACATGAATATTAAGCACATAACCTTGATTAAGGTGTGAACCATCGCGAATGATGAGAAAATCCTTGTTCTATCCAATATCAACATACCCAAATTGGAGATTCATGAAGAACTACTAAGGCAAATTTATGTCGTGCATCTATAGCATGCTTATTTTGCAGGAAGAGAGTGAGAGCACGCTTCACCATATACAATGCTGAATATTTTGAACCATCAGCAAGTTTATACGGTGTATTTCCTTCTTCTTTGCAGACGTCAACAACCAAAATCTGGAAAACCAATACAGATAATAATGAAAAAAGATTAATTTTGATATCTAGTTTCAGTCTTCACAAACAATACATACATTGGTATGAATATAATGTCCTCATCCCTGTAATCGAAAGATTCTTTTTCACTCTTTATTGCCACTTCCCCCATTGGTGAAAGTGCCACAAACAGATGAAGAAAGGCTGCATTCACTCACATACATTCTCTTGTTGTCATGTGTAATGCACTGAAGCCACAGCTCCCTATCCACAACTATGCCCCACAGGCTTTTCCATAGTCTCCCCCATCTTTATATGCCTTGGCTAAGTCTACTGACACCATATAAACCTCTATATACCACATCATTCCAATTAACACTATCCTGTACTTGCCTTTCAGGTCCCAATCAATCAGAATTTTTTCACTCCATCCTTTCATCTCCAATTTGGTCTCTATTCTCCTTGTTCCCTTTACTTCAGTCACATATATCCTCTTTCTCAATATCCCAACCATTCTCTCCATATTCCAAACCATTTCAGCACACTCTCTTCAGCTCTCACTACCACACTCTTTTTGTTATCACTACCTTTCTCTTAACCTTTTATTACTTGATCAAACAACATCACACCACATACAGTAGTATTCTAACATTTAATTTCTAGCATACCCACTCTCTTCTGTACATCTTTTGCTACAGCTCATGCTTTGCATCAAAAGTATAGCTGGTAAAATCTAATTCAGTAATAATTCCTGACCATATGCACTTGCCACTAGAGTAAGTTGTAGCAAATATATCACTATGCCAGTTAACCTGGTACCCAATGCAATAAAGTTTGTTTCTAAAAAAAAAGAAAAAAAAAGCTGTAACCAGTGAACAAATGTATAAAAAATATCACTGATGCATGCATATCACATCCTAAACAGTAATGTTTTTGTATGGTTTCTTTACCCTTTTGGTGTTATAAATGTCAATCTACTGTTACGAAGTGCTAAAGTACATCTACACTGTACTCCAAAAAGTCAAAATATATGAGAATCTTTGCAACTAAATACTTATCAGAATGCAGAACAACAAAACTGGTTAACAATTAATCCTGCCTAAACCTACAAGAATACAGTACTCACAATATGTTCTGGGCAATTAACCCGTGGGACATGCCGCTCTACTGTTGCATTTCCATACTCCTCAGTAACTTCATGGGCCTCTGATGGGGAGGTTTCTCCTGATGAACCTTCTTCACCAGCCATTCCTGAAGATTCATTTGTTCAAGTTGTTAGCTGTTTTTAAAGAATATGATCAAACCTAAATTCTTATTTCACTTACTGCTCTTGTGTTTCATGTACCAGTCATCAAGGAATACCATGCATACTATCTCCAATTAAACAGCATTTTCTCCACAGAAAAATAATCTATTTTTCTTCATAGATTCCTCCATAAAAGCACTTGTCTTCAAACATAATCCCTTGATATATCCCTTCGCCTTCATGTTCCCTATACCTAGTGTCTCTTCTTTTACTCAAATGCACTTTTTCAGTCAGTCTCTCTCCATCCATTTTTTCTGCATGGTATATCCCTGCACCCATGGTACAGCAGTGAACTGTACTATACTTCTGACTCCACAAGCAATCCCATAGTAATATCACTTATCTTTATTTCCCCATTCTTCACCTTGTCTACTTTCCAAATTTCACATTTGCTCCCAAAAGTAATCCACAATAACCTTTCCAAGCTGCTGGATACATTTCATTTGAACACAAAACATTTGGAAGGGCTTTACTACTCTATACAACAAACAACCACAACTTGTTCAAATGATTTCCTTTCGGTAATTTCATTCACATTGAAGTAATTCACATGACCCTCACTCTTCAAATATGAACTTTCGTTCCATCATTCATACTGAAAGTGTTAAGTATATAAAATGCTTAAACATCACCTTCCTATCATCTAAATATACATTACAACCTAATTTTTTTAACAATTTTATTCTAATCTGCATTCATTTTTTTCTGTTCTTATACACTCGTGTAATGCTTTCATCAATTCTTTATCATTACGATCAGCATACAAGATCCTCAAGTTACATTTTCTATCAGCATTCTTTAGTTCTATTTTCTCTATCAAGTGTCTTTAACTGCACTCATATTTACAAGGGGCAGATCAAGTGCATACACTCATGCATCTCTCATGGGAATCTAATTTGGAAAGGTTGCTCATATCACTATCACTCATACTGTCTTTACACATTCCCTAACTCGGCTAATCCGCTGGTAATGTAAAATAATGACTGCATTACAAAGCAACGTTTTGTTCAAGCTTGAATCACTGCTTTGAAATCTTATGATCTGTTTATCATCATTTTGTCTACGTATCCACACACATAATTTTCACTGTTCATGGTTCTGTCCATTCCAAAACTTTTCTTTCCTCACAGTTGGCTGGCACTGCTCACAAACTCTTTAATGTTCAAATGCCTGACAGTCCATGACACCTTGAAATGTTTGACAATGTCCAAACACAAGGCTGATATGCACAGCTGAAACTATTCACAAATTTTGTCACAGCCACACATCTATCACTCTCCAGCCTGGTACTGCTCATCTACTTGCTACAGGCTACTTGCCTTATAATAGTGACATATGTTGTAATGCATACAAATCTTGTGCTAAGCAGAATTTTAGAACTTTCAACACTGTTCATACATATGGTGCTGGTATGCATAGAATCCATTTATGTTTGGTTCTACACATACACACACACACATCTGGGGTAAACCATGGAAAGGTATATGGGATCTGGATGTGGATAGGGAGTTGTGGTTTTGGTGCATTACACATGACAGCTAAGGACTGAGTGTGAATGAATGCGGCCTTTTTGTCTGTTCTCCTAGTGCTACCTCACTGAAGCAAGGGGTAGAGATGCTGTTTCCTATGGGACAGGGTAGCACTGGAAACGGATGAAAGCAAGCAAGCATGAATATGTACATGTGTATATATGTATGTGTATGTCTTTGTATGTATATGTGTATATGTTGATATGTATATGTATGAATATGTGTGTGTATGGGCGTTTATGTATATATATATATATATATATATATATATATATATATATATATATATATATATATATATATATATATATATATCTTTCTTTCTTTTAAACTATCCGCCATTTCCCGCATTAGCGAGGTAGCGTTAAGAACAGAGGACTGGGCCTTTGTGGAATATCCTCACCTGGCCCCCCTCTGTTCCTTCTTTTGGAAAATTAAAAAAAAGAAAAAAAAAAGAGAGGGGAGGATTTCCAGCCTCCTGCTCCCTCCCCTTTTAGTCGCCTTCTACGACACACAGGGAATACGTGGGAAGTATTCTTCATCCCCTATCCCCAGGGATATATATATATATATATATATATATATATATATATATATATATATATATATATATATATATATATATTTTTTTATCATTATTTTGCTTTGTCGCTGTCTCCCGCGTTTGCGAGGTAGAGCAAGGAAACAGACGAAAGAAATGGCCCAAACCACCCCCATACACAATGTACACACACACGCCCACACACACAAATATACATACCTATACATCTCAATGTACACATATATATACACACACAGACACATACATATATACCATATATATATACATATATATATATTTTATTTACTCTTAACTTTCTTCTTTCACACACTTTACCAAACTCAGTCACGAGCTTCTGCAGTTTCTCACATGAATCAGCCACCAGCGCTGTATCATCAGTGAACAACAACTGACTCACTTCCCAAGCTCTCTCATCCCCAACAGACTTCATACTTGCCCCTCTTTCCAAAACTCTTGCATTCACCTCCCTAACAACCCCATCCAAGAGCAAGGTTATTACGTACAGTAGGGTTGAGGGTCAAGTCAATTGGGAGGTAAGTTTGAAGGGAAAAAAACTGGAGGAAGTAAAGTGTTTTAGATATCTGGGAGTGGATCTGGCAAGGAATGGAACCATGGAAGTGGAAGTGGATCATAGGGTGGGGGAGGGGGCGAAAATTCTGGGAGCCTTGAAGAATGTGTGGAAGTCGAGAACATTATCTCGGAAAGCAAAAATGGGTATGTTTGAAGGAATAGTGGTTCCAACAATGTTGTATGGTTGCGAGGCGTGGGCTATGGATAGAGTTGTGCGCAGGAGGATGGATGTGCTGGAAATGAGATGTTTGAGGACAATGTGTGGTGTGAGGTGGTTTGATTGAGTAAGTAATGTAAGGGTAAGAGAGATGTGTGGAAATAAAAAAGAGCGTGGTTGAGAGAGCAGAAGAGGGTGTTTTGAAATGGTTTGGGCACATGGAAAGAATGAGTGAGGAAAGATTGACCAAGAGGATATATGTCGGAGGTGGAGGGAACGGGGAGAAGTGGGAGACCAAATTGGAGGTGGAAAGATGGAGTGAAAAAGATTTTGTGTGATCGGGGCCTGAACATGCAGGAGGGTGAAAGGAGGGCAAGGAATAGAGTGAATTGGATCGATGTGGTATACCAGGGTTGACGTGCTGTCAGTGGGTTGAATCAGGGCATGTGAAGCGTCTGGGGTAAACCATGGAAAGCTGTGTAAGTATGTATATTTGCGTGTGTGGACGTATGTATATACATGTGTATGGGGGTGGGTTAGGCCATTTCTTTCGTCTGTTTCCTTGCGTTACCTTGCAAACGCGGGAGAAAGCAACAAAGGAAAAAAAAAAAAATTATTTATTTATTTTGCTTTGTCGCTGTCTCCCGCATTAGCGAGGTAGCACAAGGAAACAGACAAAGGAATGGCCCAACCCACCCACATACACATGTGTATACATACACGTCCACACACGCAAATATACATACCTATACATCTCAACGTATACATATATATATATACACACACAGACATACACATATGTACACATGCACATAATTCATACTGTCTGCCCTTATTCATTCCCATCGCCACCTCGCCACACATGAAATAACAACTGCCTCCCCCCTCATGTGCGTGAGGTAGCGCTAGGAAGGCAACAAAGGCCCCATTTGTTCACACTCAGTCTCTAGCTGTCATGTAATAATGCACCGAAACCACAGCTCCATTTCCACATCCGAGC
The DNA here is from genome assembly GCF_036320965.1 of Panulirus ornatus. NCBI lineage: Eukaryota > Metazoa > Arthropoda > Malacostraca > Decapoda > Palinuridae > Panulirus > Panulirus ornatus. The sequence goes on along the minus strand of NC_092263.1, from coordinate 12,987,737 downwards.
CCCACAAAACTTTCTATGGTTTACCTCAGACGCTTCACATGCCCTGGTTCAATCCACTGACAGCACGTCGTCCTCGGTATACCAAATTGTTACAATTCACTCTAATCCTTGCATGCGTTTCATCCTCCTGTATGTTCAGGCCCCGATCGCTTAAAATCTTTTTCACTCCATCCTTCCACCTCCAATTTGGTCTCCCACTTCTACTCGTTACCTCCACCTCTGACACATATATCCTCTTTGTCAATCTTTCCTCACTCATTCTTTCCATGTGACCACACCATTTCAATACACTCTCTTCTGCTCTCTCAACCACACTCTTTTTAATACCACACACACACATACATATATATATACATATATAATAATTTTTTTTCATACATATTTGCTATTTCCCGCATCATTAAGGTAGTGTTGTTAAGAATATTATTGCAAACACACACACACACACACATACAAATATATCAAAAGTCAAAATTTGAACACCTGGTCTCATCCTTATGACTACACAAATGCATCAGATACTAGTCTGTACTGGCAATGTGTGGTAAAATCCATGAACATGGTTCACTCCATTTACTTGGTGATGCACACGCATCTAGTATTATCTAAATACAAGGTACAGCACTATCCATATAATAGGACCTGTCTATGCATAACATGCTATCCACATATATATGTAACCATTTATACATCTCGTCCTACCTAAACATCTACTACACACACACACACACATGCTATCTCCTAAACATAAAATCCTGCTCACTCACCTGGCAATGTATACAAATATCCCCTAACATCCAACAACAATCTGCAAATTTGATATCATCCATAGAGCTAGCAATGTCCACAACTCCATCCTAACCAAGCTTTACAGTCAACATATGAAGACAAAATGCAAAATATGAATAAAGTGAAAGTAACCTTGGCAAATCACTATTACTGAGGAATGTGGCCAAGATTGTCAAGATAATAAGGGTGGGGCAGCAAGCATAATTACCTCAAGGCCCTAAAAGCCAAGCACAATCCGTAACAACTTTTAACTCTTAATCCATTCTGTCCCCACAACATTATCTTAGAAGTACAATATATATTTGATTAAAGTACTTGAACACACAAAATAGAAGGATTTACCACATGAACATTTACTTATTTCCAGATGATATAACAGCAGATGAAATGCTACAAGATAAAAATAAACTTATAATAGAACAGAAGATAACTAAAGATAAAAACTACAGTAAGTAAAACAAATGCATATATATATATATATATATATATATATATATATATATATATATATATATATATATATATATATATATGTGTGTGTGTGTGTATGAGTGGATGGGCCATTCTTCATCTGTTTCCTGGTGCTACCTCGCTGATGCAGGAAACAGTGATTAAGTATATAAATAAATGTAATGTATATATATTTGGAGGTAGTCAAGTGGTCATAGCAGAGAATGGAACCATGAAAGTGGAAGTGTCATAGGTCCGAGCAGAGGAGGATGGATGTGTCAGAAATGAAATGACAATATGTGCTGTAAGGTGGTTTGATTCAGTAATAAAATGGTAAGAGATAGGTACAGCAATAAGAAGAGTATGGTTGAGAAAAGTGAAAAGGGTATGCTAAAATGAAGCGAATGAGTGAGGAGAGGTTCACAGATACAGTACACATGTCATAAATAATGGGAACAAAAAAAGAAGACCTAATTGGAGATGGAGGATGGAGTGAAAAAGATCCAGCATGGAGGGGTTGAACATGGAAGAGGCAAGGTGTTCACAGGATAAAAAAAAATGTAGTAATGAGGTATACTAGAAGTGACATGCTGTCAATGGAATGAATCAGGGCAAGTGAAACTGCCACGAGAAACTATGTGGCCTGGTTGTAGATAGGGGACTTTGGTTTCAATGCATTAAACATGACAGCTAGAGAAATGATGTGAGAAAATGAGGTCTTTCTTCGTCTGTTCCTGGCACTATCTTGCGAATATGAGAAATGGCAAACAAACATGAAAGAAAATAATACATATATATTTTCCAAAAGAAGGAACAGAGAGAGGGACCAAATAAGGATATTCCCTCTGAGGCTCAGTCCTCTCTTCTTAATGCTACCTTGCTAGCGTGGGAAATGGTGAATATGTATGTAATATATATATATATATATATATATATATATATATATATATTATCTCGGAAAGCAAAAATGGGTATGTTTGAAGGAATAGTGGTTCCAACAATGTTGTATGGTTGCGAGGCGTGGGCTATGGATAGAGTTGTGCGCAGGAGGATGGATGTGCTGGAAATGAGATGTTTGAGGACAATGTATGGTGTGAGGTGGTTTGATCGAGTAAGTAACGTAAGGGTAAGAGAGATGTGTGGAAATAAAAAGAGCGTGGTTGAGAGAGCAGAAGAGGGTGTTTTGAAATGGTTTGGGCACATGGAGAGAATGAGCGAGGAAAGATTGACCAAGAGGATATATGTGTCAGAGGTGGAGGGAACGAGGAGAAGTGGGAGACCAAATTGGAGGTGGAAAGATGGAGTGAAAAAGATTTTGTGTGATCGAGGCCTGAACATGCAGGAGGGTGAAAGGAGAGCAAGGAATAGAGTGAATTGGATCGATGTGGTATACCGGGGTTGACGTGCTGTCAGTGGATTGAATCAGGGCATGTGAAGCGTCTGGCGTAAACCATGGAAAGCTGTGTAAGTATGTATATTTGCGTGTGTGGACGTATGTATATAAATGTGTATGGGGGTGGGTTGGGCCATTTCTTTCGTCTGTTTCCTTGCGCTACCTCGCAAACGCGGGAGACCGGCAAAAAAAAAAAATATATATATATATATATATATATATATATATATATATATATATATATATATATATCACACATATTTGCCATTTCCTGCATCAGCAAGGTAGCATCAAGAACAGAGGGCTAGGCCTTGGAGGGAAAGTCCTCACTTGGCTCCCTTCTCTGTTTCAAACATAAATTTTTGTGATTGTGCCAGGGGCAAACTTTTGAATCATAGCATACCAGTAGCAATCCATACTACGGGAGGTCTCCTCATATAGTTCATGTTGAGCTTTACCTCCTTCTTCAGTGAGAATGCAGCTAATGTTTTGATTTTTTGTCTCCCGTTACAAATTTTTCCATTTGAATGTAACTGAAAAACACTTCTTACTTATAGTGAATCTATGTAGCTCCAATAAAAGTTAACACTGCAGATTAAATTTCCCTTCTTTATTAGAAATCTAGTTATCAATATGCTAAAAATATTTGGAAAACCAATATTCACTTCAATTTTTAGCCACCCTCAGTCCCTAGGATTAAAACAATGACCACATTCTCCACTCTTGCATTTTAACTGTAGATGGCTCAGGTCCTAGAGGCTGTGGAGATGACAAACATTCCTGTGACGTGGAGCTGATTGTAAAAACTGAAGACATTAAGACATGAACAAAAACCTGATCCCTCAACGCAGAGAGGATCTTTGTTTCCAGCGGCCACTCATCTGGGCAACACAATTATCCAAAATACTTGTCAATATATATATCTATACAGTACGGGGATGGAGATTTACACCCTGAAGATGCACCTCTTAACCTATCTGTCCTATTATACAATGACTTCGACTACTGTGCACTAGCTGCATTCACAAGTCTCATCACTTTTTTTCTTTTTTTGCACGCGCGTGGGAGAAGCAGCCACACCTAACTGAGCCCAACCTCACCTACCTTGACATACTTTTAAGTTAAAGGTCACCAGCTGCAGTGGTGACAGCCTCGCCACACGCCAGTTTTGCCCCAGACGCCGCCCTGGGGACCCACACACTCTCTCTCCCCCCCTTCCTCTCATTACCCATTACATCCCCTCCCCCATCTCCCTCTCCCCCCCCTACACACAACCCTTTTCACGTGACCTACCTATGGGGGGAGACCGAGGCCCATGAAAATTAATGAGGGGACTTACTTTCTTATGGGCAGCACGTGCAATGTTTTTGGTAAACAGCTGATCACTATAAGTGACACAACTAGTGAACCTGATGCGATTCCCGTCGTAGTAGATGTGTGTCAAAGATGTTCTTTATGGAGTTGACGACCAAGGAGGACAAGGCGATTCACGACCTCTTTAACGAAAACGCGTCATGAAATCAGCCAACAGTGACCCCCCCCCCCAATGGAAATAGTACATGAGTGAGAATTGTAAAAAAAAAGAAAAAGAAAGAGATCATATCAATGGTAAAAAAAAAAATATGAGTTGCTTTAATGAAATCTTGTGTTCCATGAGCCGGCGGCGGCGCGATGCTCCTCTGTCCCGCGTGGCGGTCAAGGTTGCTTGTCTCCAGGATCTATTGCAACACTTGTCAGGCAACACAACAAAACCTCCAAACACAATGGGGAATCATCCCAGCGAATTACAAAATGGATCGACAAAAACAGGGTTACAGTGGTCCAATGGCCCCCGTGTAGTCTGTAGTGATCCACCAGAATTTCTTGTTAAACTAGCAAAGGTAATTATTCTTTTGTTTCATTTGTTATACTGAATTTCGTGGAAAAATTCATTTCCAATGGAAAACAACGGACCCATTATTTTTTTTTAGTATCAAGAGAATCACTTTTGCTCCTTTTTAATTCCATTTATAAAAAACATTCATATATCATAATTAATTTGGTGGGATGGATGAACACAGTCTAAAGTGCCGTGGGCAAAGCTTTGTAAGTAATTTCAAGTCATGGGTAAGATTTTGCCAATAATTTCAACCAGGGGATTAATTTTCATAAGAAAAAATGTTTGAGGGATGTACTAGAGAGTAGAAAACAAATTCATATCATTAGATAGGTCTTGTCTTTTTAATTAATGAACGAAATCAAACCACATGTAATTTGAACTAATTTTGCAGCTTATTCAGACCTATTCATCCAGATGATCGTGTTTATAAATATTTTGGGTTAATAGATATTTTGGGAAAGCCTAAATTAACCTGGCATTACTATTAGCTTTGAAAATGGTGTGATTTTGTCCCTCAGTGCTGGTGTAGACCTTGAATAATACAATAACTCGCAGAGCATGATTTGAGGCGTAATGTCACATTAAACAATATTTGATAAGGCAATAGCAATGCATGTTAACTACAGTATGAAATTATGTGGGGTTATTTGATGTACAAGTAGGTAAAAAGAAACAGTATAAATCAACAGTATATATGAAACTCACATTTAGACCTACCAGCCACAATTTATGGTTGAAACATACGTGCATTAACAGTCTGTGTTTGAATGGGGGTGTACATGGGGAAGCAGACTGCTTTAGCTTCTTGGAATTGGGATGGGATTTATGGAAGCTGAGGTGAGGCAGAGGATGGAAGAGATGTAAAGGTCGTGAGTTTGTGGAAGGAAAGGTCAGTGTCATTATCAGGATCTTGACAGTGTTGTAAGTCTTGGGTGTAGTGGGTAAGAAGAGGGCGAATGTCCCGGATGATGAATGCATGTGGACAGACTGTAGCCTGAAATGGGTTCATTTTAAATGACATCAACATAGAGAGGTGTGAGAGTGAACATGGTATGGTTGAGAGGAGGAGAATAAGGAAAACAAATTAGCGGCCACAAAAATTGGTCTGTACCTTAAGAGAAAAGTACAGGAAATATATTGTGTCCTTCAGTAATGGGACATGATCAGTAGTTATGTTTTGGATGAGAACTGATGGAGAAGTTGATCTTGTGTAAAATAGAATTGTAGAGTGTCATCCATCAAGATGAAAGGTAATAGGTAAATGTTAACTATGAGCAAGAAAAATCAGAGGGATTGGCATGAATATGACAGGAATTGGATTAAGAAATCCTATTTCTTTGAGTGAAATTTAGAATGGGAAATTAAGGAAAGCCAGAAAAGTATTAAAGAGTTCAAACTAAATTCTGCCAGTAAAAGAGACAGAAATGATGGACTGTCTATAGAGTTAATAGAATTAGTATCAAAATAAGTATCAGCTGATTGGATTGTTTGTGGACTATCCAATGGAAATAGTATCAAAACAGATACCTTGATCACTTCAGACTATATTTTGTTGACAATGGAAACGTGAAGTATTATTAATCACATCTGTGTCAGGGCTACACATTCTTCTGCTTTTATTATTAATTAAATATTTCATCAATATACGTTTATGGGAAACCTCAGTTTATGAATTGTAATGAAGTAGCTGGTGATCCTCAGATTTGGAACTCAACGTATTTTTTTGTTAATGGAGTGCTGTGTAGATGATGTGTAGCAGCAGGACTCAGTGGATGATTTAGAATAGTGGAACATCATAGTGGGTGATTTTCTAATAAGTGATACCTTTGCAGTATAAGGAAACATTATAGTGGATGATTAGGTTAGTATTGTACACATTCTTTGCATGTGCTCTGAACTTCATCTTATCGTACCAGTACGGTTTTACATGCTTTAACGTAACATTTCTATTTTGTCAAAGTATTCCATTCCTTCCTCCTTTCCTAATTTCTTCTTTGATACTACCTAGACAGGACAGTATTACTTTTGTTTGAATTACAAATTGTAAGTAGATTAATAATGCTGTGCTTGATAACATGAATAGTTTATTATAATTAATTCCAGATCCTGGTGACGAAATCTCTGGCTGAAGATAACCTGGATGGCATCACAGAAAATGTTTTTCTTGTAAGTGGTCATTAGTTGTTGCCTTTTGCTCCCTGTGGATATCCTTTGTAGATTCTTTTTTCTTCATAAGATTGTAGGGTCATTATAGTACCATATGTTGGTTTTTTCTAGAGATACTTTTGAAGTACTTGGTGTTTTTTGATGTAATTGATGTTGATTGAATGATTTATTTTGCTCTCTTACTTTTGGATATATTATCAACATTAACCTCTATATTTATCATTAATGCTATTTTCATTTTATTTTCAGTTGACATACACAAAATGTGTTTCAGAGACTTCATTTGTAACCTTTCCACTCTTCACCAGACTCTGTCTCACACGTATACTTCACTTTGTCATTCTCCCTTGTTTTAGTCTCTTTCCATTCTGTCACTCTTATACTGTATACTGTTTTTGAAAGTTTTTACATATTCATTCTTACTCTATGACTATATTCAATGAGTTCAGCATACATTAATATATTAAGCAGCTAAGCAGTTTGTTCAATAATTAATATCCCTTGGTTATGGTTTGATGCAAGTCAGATGTTTTACTAGAGATCATGGTATGCAGTGTCTTAGGCAAATTTATCCTTTAGACAAAGAGCAAAGGACAAGTTATGCTGAAGCATTATCCTGTGATTATTTGGATGAATTCCTCTCCTTACCATGCAATGTAAGATATCTTTCTGTCGTCAGTTGTTACTGGGAGCTATGTTCTTAAGTATGCCAGTTACTCTTGTAATTAGGAACTTCACTTCTTAAATGCCATGCTCCATCTTAATGATGAATATTTCTCTTCAAGATTAAGGAGCATGTGATCCTCACACAGTTAATAGAACCTGAGATTCTATTTAGAATTTCTAGCACATAAGGCTTTTGGAGAATTAAGACAAACCAAATACAGTCCTTTTACCAAATACAGTAATTTTTCCTCTCTGGAAGAGGACATCAAATCACAGTCTCAGAATCTGGAATGACTTTAGCATGTTTTGGAAAAAAAGTTCTTCCAAAAGTCCATCGTGTTAGGAACTAACCAAAGACTCTTTCACTGATCTGAATCCTAGGATAAAACTTCATTTCAAATATTTTCTAAACAAACCATGAGTATTACTGAATTGTATAAGGCTTGTTGCCTAAGAATAGTGGTTATATTACAAAGTACTCTATTTCTATCATGCCATGAGAAGTGGGGATGTTTTTAGATGTTTTGCTTTATGTGTAGTTACCAAATTTTTCAGGCTGTATCTCCATTTAGGGTAAATGGAGTTTTAGCTGAAATGGCTGTACTTCTCAGCTAGAGATACTGTCTTTTCCCCATTATGCCTTTATTTTCTTGGAAATAGGCATGTGATGTTGGAGTTTTAGGTAATATTTCCCCACATCTCTTAATGCCTACTGATTGTTAATGATGTGGATACTGTGATATTGCTGCTATTGATGAGAGTGCAGGTTCTTGATGTGGAGTAACAGCTCATTGGTTAGATTTTCTAGAATTCTTGAATGTAAATGGGTGAGCTGACTTTTCAGCCACTTATTTTGCAATATTCAATACAAACATTGCATATAGTACAAGTGCAGGAAGGCAGGAAAACAAAGGAGCCTATGGATGAGAGTAATTGGGATTTTGAGTTGTACTCTAAGGCTAATGTCTGAATGCAGTACTGCATGAGTCATCTTGTCATAAATGGGAGAAATAGCATAATAAAGATAGCTTAATAGTTACATTCCCATTTTTTCCTACAGATAGGGTCTTTAAACTCACAAAATATATTACAAACACTCGCATACCTTTTAAGAGGATGTTTTCTTTTCAGAAATATGTGTGTAAAGCCAACCAACCTCTTGGTAAACGGTTGTTCCACTACCTCATCACTCATTGGCAAGAGAAAACATCAACAAAGTCACAGAAAGAGGACCAGCACACTGAGATAATCTTTAAAGATCTTTTGTCTAGGGCAGCATTTTTGTCATCAGCAAATTACCTTTTAGGGCTCATGACAGACCCCCAACAACTTGAGTTTTATATTAAGGTATTTTCTTTGAATGCTGCTTTTATGTGTTTAGCATTTTTGAAAACTGAGTGTTGATGAATATTGGATAGTGAATATGAACTGTAAATACCCAGATTGATGGATCATTGAAATAGCTGCAGTGTGCAGTATCTTGACTTCAGATTAATCTAGAAACAAATTGGAGAATGATTATAACCTGCACATATATATAAAAGCTTTGTAACTGTACATGTAACTGTAACGTCATATGTAAGGTATAAACATGAATGCAGCAATGTAACTTTACATGGAAGGTGTAAACCTGAATTGAGTGTGTTAGATATGATCTATTATTAGATGGGTAGATTTACAGTGTACTTTTGGACTAATACAGTACAGTAGATGAAGAGATAGAAGGATAGTAAGACAGGTAAATGGCTGGAAAGTTATACTTAGGATCTCTCGCTTTAACACTAAAAGTTTCTGGCGAGCTGTCACATTTAGTCCTCTTTGCTGAATGTCAAACAGGATTTGCTTCACGAAATATGTATATGTTTTCTGAACTTGATTATGTGCTGAAGATACAACAGGCATTCACCTCCTGTCAAGTTTGCATTGCATGTTATTTCATATGGGAAAATATGCCATGCAATGAAATATCCTAGCCACATATTAGGTACCTGGCAATTTACAGTTTAAACAGGCTTTTGCCAGCCCACCTTGTGCCCCCATGCATAACTGTCAAATCTATCTGTCTTTACTGTTATATGAATGATATATTTTTTAACATAGTACTCATTCTTTCCTTTACATATTGGTGGCTAATTACTTGCATATTAGCTGTGATAGAGGTAAGAAGAAAAAGCTAGTTAGGGTTACCATATTATCTTGCATGGAGACGAGCACAAACAGGGCGCTTGGAAGCATGTTTATTCATGCCTTTCTTGAAGGCGCTTGGAAGCATGTTTATTCATGCCTTTCTTGAAACAGGTTCAAAGGTTTGGTAGGAACCAGGCTTCATTTTCTTTACAGGTCTTTGCTGAAGACAAGGAAAAGATTGACAAGAAGGATGTTTGTGAATTAGTTTTTTCTGCATACCATATATCCAAGGCTGCACATCACACCTGTTGTCTGCCAGATGACATTCTGATGGCTGTGGTAAATGCTGCTGTAAGTAACCCGGGATGAATCATAAGTTTTTATTATCAGTGAACAGGTGGTATTCAGTGACAAGTGGTGTAATAGACATGTGCAATATACTCTTATTCTCTGTTGAATTTGTTGATCTTATTAATGCCATTGTCACCAGACTTATTCTTAGTCGGCATTAATTTGCAAATTTTCAATGACACTGGAGTGAAGGCAATAAACATGACCTCATCTCATAGAACATTAAAGCTATGTTAGTCAGCCCCACTAAAAAGACCAGTAGATCATTTTGTCTTTAACTCTACATGATAATCTTCTTCCTTTTGTTGACCATATTTGGTTAGGAGGGCCATTCCTCACCTCACTATTGTATAATACTCATTATATTGGCTACATGATTAGTAAAGCAGCTTGAGTACTGTTTGTAATCTCTCATGGTAAACAGTTCACAGAAAGATATTGATTACAGCACATAAATGAACATTACTATAATTTGCATCTCTTGTATGGCACCAAAGACTAATAGAAGTTCAGAATGAAAGACAAGAAAAATAAGGAAAAAATGTAAATTTAATGTCACTTTGGGAGTGATTACTTCCATTACCAGAATGCTGACTCTGACTACCACCAATAGTTACTTTCCACCACACTCTCCGTCCATGATTGTACTGTATCCTACACAAAGCTATTACTTCATTTCAGATGAAGGACGAATGCTATAAAAACTCAGTGATTCCACATGTAACACTGCATCTTATTAGTGAACTATGGCACTCATTTTTCTTTATATTTTGCAGTTTATGTTTAATAAACTTAGTTTTTATTGAAAGTACCCCAATTTTAATGTAATTTTTTTTTATAGAATTTTTAATGTTTATTGCAACTGTGATATGTTCCAAATTATCAGAATTTTTTGTGAGAATTTATTATCGATATTTTTATTATTATTATTATTATTATTATTATTATTATTATTATTATTATTATTCTTTGGGGAAAGTCATAGGGTGTGAGAGGGAGCTGAGGTCATGGGTGTATCAAGGAGTGTGGAAGAAGTCATTGTTTTGCTGTGGCAAAGATGCTTATGTTTAAAGGTTAATTAGTCCTGACTATGTTGTATGGACATGAGTCTTGAACATTGAATGCAATAAAGTAAGTGCCTGAGGACCTTGTGATTCAGACACGTGGAGACAGTGAGCAAAGAAAGACTGATTAAAAGGTTTAACATATCAGGTGATGTAATAAGAGGGATGGGGTGACAAAGGAAGTGAAATGATAGAGTGAAAGAGGCTTTGGGGTATTGGTACCTGAACTCTCAGGAGGATGAGAGGCATGCATGGGACAGGATGAATAGAACTGATGTGAATATGTTAAGATATGGCTTTAAAATTCATTGTTTTATTTTTTGCCTTTGATTATTGAAAGTGTTTCATAGGTACAAAGGGTTTTATTATTGGTTCTCTGTGGAAATTTATGAAGTGATTAGAAATGAAGCCATGTTTTGTTTGTCCTTTATTGTACTTTGCTGAGATGGGAGATGCAACCATGTGTAAAAAACTGAATGAATGTATTTGTGTTATGAGATCACATCAGGCAATCATAAATGATAATACGAATCAGTTTTAGTCTAGGATTTCTCCCTGTTAATGATCATTTTGTTCTTTGAAGCACAGCTTGGAAGATACTTGAAAATTACCATATTAACTGGTATTCCATGACCATTATTGTATATATGTGAATTGTTATGGATTTTACTTGACAGATGCATGGGAAGGAGAGTGTGAATACTAAATATCTACATAGCTGGGTGTGTCAACATTGCCCACGCTTGGTTAAGTGGCTACACCGTTACATCACACACATTTTAACAGTTGGCCATCGTACCATACAAGACAATACAGATGAGAAAGAGGTCAGTATTTTAGTGTTGTGTGTCTTGAGGTCAAAGGGTTAAATCTTTCATGTTGAACAACAGCTAAAGCTTTACACAAGTTAGCTCCAGTTTAGTCCACAGTTACTGGTAATAATGCATAATTTATGTGAGAGCATGTATTTTTCAAGAGGCAGCAACTTCCATTTTTGTATTGAAATACGTATTCTAAGATTAGCAAGCATACCTTAATATATATTAACTCAGTTGATAGTGATTCTTTATTTGTCAAAAATTAATGCTTTATTATGATATGTGTTTCATTTGATTTGTTATTTTCGTTATTGTCATTTCAGTGATGTCACCATGGTTGTGTAAAATGTATGGATGGGATTTTGAGGAAGATCTGAGTAAGGGGCTGATTTTTGGTATGCTGGAGGTTGTTTGGGTTTTCTTCTTGTTGGCTGTGTTGCAAGAGATTTCAAATTGAAGCCCTTGTTAGTGTGCTGTGTGAAACCTAGGGCTATGAAAGGCTTTGTCAAGGCTAGTCTACAAGTGCATTGGCATTCACATGGCATTAGAATTGACAAAGTCCATTTCTTTTATATATATATTTGATTTTTACCATAGTATCCTGGAATAACTTTCTCGTCACCCAAGATCATATGTTATACTCAGTTCATCCAAAATTCAAGCAAAAGTTCACTCTCACACTTAAATAATTTTTTGGCCATCTTACATCTTCAGCAGCATTACAGTTGTACCTTTTACCCACATAAGCAATGTAAAATTTACTATAGGCCACAGTTTTGTTGGGAATCAACACATCTGTAAATGTGTTAAGGGTGTCTCTAAAAGAATTAGCTGTTTCTTTCTCCCCGTCCCTATTTTCGTTTTTTCACTTGCTTGCCATTTGCAAAAAATCATGTTTTCCTCCTCTGAAATACAGTTCAAAAATTCAGAAAGGTGCATCAAAGTACTCTTTAGCTTCTCTTAGAGTGTACAGCTCTTCCTTTACTTTATTTCTACTTTTAGTATCATTGTCCGTTTGATATGTTACCCCTTCATTACACAAATTGCAGTATCATGTCATTTGATTACCCACAAAGTGCAGCATAATTTTTGGATATATACTGGGCACAGCATTGGTTTATCATCATGAGTGTGTTGCAGTTATTGTGTGCATCTTCTTTTGTAATTTGTTAGTATGAAAATGCTAACGTTTTATTTTGGAGTTACTTGTAATTCTTTCATTTTGAAGCAGTATGTCATATCAGCATTTGATTAGGATGGAATTATGATGAAGTGCATTTTTTTTATATCATCATGACATCACGAATTATAAATTGTTTCATGTCATTGAACAGGATGATCGAGAAACCCCTATCTTAGACTGTGCCAGCAAATCTTCTTGTGTCTCTCTTCATCCAGCACTCATCTGGCTTCTAACATGTACCCTTCCTGTAATCTACACCAAACAGAAGACCAAAAATCTCCCCACTTCCAACAATTTGTTACTTGATCCTCATGTCTTTATTGACAGAATGGTAAGATTATGATAGTGTTTTTTCATAGTGATATGAGATTTTTACAAAAATTGTTACCTTGACTTTGTATGAATGGTGAGAATGTAACTTTCCATAAGTGTTTTAAATTCATAAGAATTTCCTGTCTTGACATTTCCTTTTTGAGTGACACTTTTAATCTTGTTTCACTCTCAAAAGGTAGTGCTATAGAAACATTTAATAGATTAGACTTATGGTTGAAGACAATACTGAATGAACTTAGAACAGATAACTATGACAGAGTAGTAGCTGCTGAAAAAATGAGCATAATGCAACAAGCAAGAGAAGTAAGGGGATGAGGCGAGGTGGTTGACTTTCTTCTGCTTACTCTCCTTCCCTGCAGATACCATCCATGCTCTTTTCTACTTTTTTCTAGCAATTTAATTTCATCATCCCACGACCTACATTCCATGTGCCACATACTTCATTTGCAAATTCAAGTATCGCTTCTCTTAACAGCTTCCACTCTCTATTTCTCGTTAACTCTCACCATATTCGGTCTTCACTAAGTCTCTCTTGGTATCTTCGCACAAGTTTTTATCCAACTTGCTTACTTTCACTACCCCTTTCACTTAAGTCATATCCTCTTTTCCCAAAAACCATTACAAGCTCTAAGACGCATATCCCCTAAGAAATGATCAGACATCCCACATGCTTCCCTCAACTTTTTTTTTTTTTTTGCTTGATTCTTTCTGCCTCATCAGATTAGCACTAAAAAAGAAAATATTTCAGGAAATATGTTTTTGGTTCCATCTTCTATTCTCTCTTTTGGAAAGTTATGTGTATTGCACTGAAAACAGCTCCCTATTCACATCCAGGCCACACAGACCTTCCCATGGTTTACCCCAGACGTTTCACGTGCCCTTGTTCAGTTCATTGACAGTACATCAACCCCGGTATAACACAACATCACAATTCACTATATTCCTTGCACACCTCTCACCCTCCTGCATGTTCCGGCCCCAATCGCTCAAAATCTTTTTCACTCCATCCTTCCACTTCCCATTTGGTCTCCTACTTCTTGTTCCCTCCACCTCTGACACATATATCCTCTTTTCTCCCTTTCACTCTTTTCTTCATTAGAACTGTATATACTTTTACTGCCTAAGCGCTTACAGTTTTATTTACAGCATTACTTTTACACCTGACTGACACCAGAGTGAATTGTTTCAAGGAAATTCGAATCGGTATACTGTGTATGGTAAAGAACAGACATGTAAGAAAATTCTAAATTTTTCCAGAAACCAAGTCTCGTATATTTTGTCTGTATGTTGTAACGTAGGCGAAAGAAAAAATGTAATCTGTCTTAATTGTGAATACCTTTTTCCAAAATGGTCCAAAGTACAGCCTTATTCCAGATGTCTGAGGGTAATCCATATAAGACCTTTCAGATTCTACATCAATGAGTTTCTTTATATTGCCAGCTGATCTGATGCATTCCTGTTTTACTGTAATTGTTACTCTTCTGTACCTTGTATACATAACCTCCAACTGTGTTTCACTAGTCTTTGTTTTGCCTTTCTTCCTAATTTTCCTTTTATTCAGTTTATAGTCATTCTCTGTAAATGCATGAATATGCAATTTTTCCTTGTAGATATCTGCTGTGAGTCCTACACATTGGATCCCTCTGTATAACAGTGAAAACCACGGCCTCAGTATCAACAGGTAAGTCATGAGATGATGATAGCCTCATAATTAGTAGTTCATACTGAAATGGCAGCAACCTCAAATTCGGTATGTAGTACCTAGTATGACTGCTGCTTAAGTTCCAGAAGGTGACAGTTGGATTACCAGTAACATCATTTTCAGAAGGTAAGGTCCAAATGTTTGTCTTAGTATGAACTGAAAGAGCAAAGCATGTTTTCATAGCATGGCTAAAACCTCAGCATGCAGTAGTTATGGATGCATTATATCCCCAACACTTCTTCCCATTACATGGATTGGGGTGGAGAGTTGTTCCTCATGGTACCATAGATAGCCACAGTGTAGAACCACGGATGGCAACAGCTTTGAAGAAAGCTCTTTCCTGTGTAGTACCACAGGTTATATTAGTTGAAAAAATAGCTAGTCTCTATGATACTGCCATAAGATGCAGTAGTTGGGAAGTTATTTATTCCACAGTAGCCAGAGGAATAGCCTTATTTCCATAGTACTTAATGTTGCAGTAGTTGAAGAAACAGATATACCCTCATGGTTTTGTTCATTATTTATTTATTTATTATTTGTTTTGCTTTGTCGCTGTCTCCCGCATTAGCGAGGTAGCGCAAGGAAACAGACGAAAGAATGGTCCAACCCACCCACATACACATGTATATACATAAATAGTTTTGTTCATAGAAACAATGATAAGTGGCAGGGTTAGCTAGGACATTCTTCCTGGTGGCATCCTGTATGACATTAGTAGGGAGTATAGCTGCTTCTGAATGGGTCATGAATTAGTGGGGCCATAGGTAGTAATGTTATGACAGTTAGTTATTTCTTACTGTACCTTTTGTGGCATTGTGAAGGACAAATGTTCCATGGTTTGTTAATTAGCCAGAAAAGATTATCCAACCCAGCATGGAGGATCCTCTGGAACAATCACACAGATTGTAAGTGGGAAAGACAGTTGTTATTCATGATACCATTTGTGACCTTTCTGATAATGCACTGTCAATGGAGAGGTATTCTGAAAAAATCTCAAAGCCACAAAGGTGTTAGTTGGTAAATATTGGACTTTACCTGCAAATGGTTATACTATGAATTAGAAGTCATCTTTGGAGAGGCTATATCATCATCATTGGATGGAAAGGAGTACAATCTCATCATGGATCTTCTTGCTTTAAGGGAATCCCTACTCCTGTATGGAGTGCAGCTTCAAAGCTGTGGAAGCCCCATAAATGAGGTTTTGAGGACGTACGTTAATGATAATATCAGACAAAACTGTTTACAAGTACATTTTAGATTGGCCTCCATTGTCAGGCTTTCCTTTATATAAACTCTAAAAGACAAATGGATTTATCTTGGAGGGACATTCTTAAACTGCTAAATTTGTGTTTCACCCAAGTTTGTATTAAGATTTTGTATTTGTAAGATTTTTCTGTCCTAGGTATGTGCCTCTAGATAGAGCTTTGCTACTTTATAGAAGTTCTTTTTGATTCTTTTAGTAATTCTCCCTAATTCCATAGGTTCCAGTATCATGTGTTTGGTTACCAAGGCCCAACATTGATGTTCATGATTGCGGAAGGCGGTAACATGTTCTGCTTAGCATGTGATGATAGATGGAGAGACTCAAAGCACTTCTGGGGCAATGAGAATTGTCTCTGCATGCATTTGACCCCAGAATATAAAGTAATTGAAAGTAAGTGTTTCATTTGAGAGTATCTCCTTTTACTGTTTCTCCACATATAAAGTCCAACTTGTTATGGACATGAGAAAAGGCTAGTATGATCAAGTTGTATGCATGATTGTTGAATGACAGAAGTCTCAGAGTAAAAAAATTTTTTCTCTACCCATAAAAAGTGAATTACTTTTAGTGCTAATGGTAACACTTATGTCAGTGTTCTTTTTATTTTCTATGTATAAAAGATTATTAATCTGAATAAATGATTAGCAGATTCTATGTATCTCTGTCTCTGATGCCTGTTCCCTCTGGGAACTCCCATCTAGCATGTAGCCATGACAGTACAATAATGTGTAAATTGTGGAATGTGTTTGAGGGATTTGTCTGTGGGGCAGAAGCCAAGAGAGTTAACTCTGATTACAGACATGCATCCTGTTGTAAATTTATGTTCATTTCATAAGTAACTTGCTTCTTGAATGTGTAGTGCAAAAACTTTCTTTCACGTTTCAACCAACTCATTGTTACAAGTGTTCTGAGAGATCTTTACCTTTTGTTCATGGGAATGATAAAAGCTTGGAAACAGAAAAACCACTGGGAATTATTCCATCAGAGTTGAATGATGAGACTTAGGAATAATTTACCAGAGGATATTAAAGTAATGTGGATAGTGAAATTAATAGATTCATTACCCTTTAGTCTGGTCCCTTGATAGGTCTACAGCACAGATCATGGACATAATTTGTTCTGGTAGAGAGAGGACAGTGAGACCAACTTTACTCTGTATTAATCATCAATATGTATTTTTTTTTCAATAGCTCTTACAGCATCTTGACAAGATTAAGTTTTGAAACCATTTTACAGTTTATATGTTTTTTAGTTGAAGTATTTTTGGAGTTGATTTTGGTAATTGTTCATTGAAGTTTATAAGAAGAAATAACTTGTGAATTAGTATGTTTGGAGCAGATGATGTCATAAATTTTGCTGAAGTTCATGTGGAAGTAGAATGCTTATATAAGACTAGCTAAGATTCACCGAGTCACTTATTATTGTTTTTCCTATTCAGGTGGGGCAAAGATGATGTATTTTAATGTGACATCAAGAGGGTTTCCCACTGGCTTCCAGGTTGGTACAGACAACACCAATCGTGTCCTAACACTTGACTTGAACCTAAATTTCGTCACTTATCGAAAGATCCCCTTCAAGCTGCATTCTATTGAAGTCTGGGGATGTGGCACATGTGAAGCCAAGTGAGTAATATTTTATGCGTTGTCAGTTAAGAATTTGTTGTAAGGGGAGGGAAAATGAATTTGAATATCAGAACTTGAACCCCTGGTGAATTACTGTACTTGAGCAGTCTAGTCATGGAAAGTATCATGGGCAAGTCCACAGATAATCTCAAGACACCAAGATATTCATTTATAGTTGCTGGGAAGGATTAACAGTTTGTTAAAGTTCACAACACAGCCTGTGGTCAGATAATCTGATATGGACATAATGTTAAATGAAAATATCCACATACCACTTTATAAAAGTATTTTTGTTGTATGCTGGTGCTGATTATTGCTTCATTGTACAGAGGGCAATATTACTATAAGATTTTTTTTTTATTTTGCATTGGTTATGATTATCACATTACTTTTTTAAAAGGGAGAGCAAGGTAAGAAGATATTACTGGAACTACTGAACACCCTTTCCATATTACTAACTAGTGTTTCATCCAGAATAAATTCTCTCTTATGCATATCAGACTCTTCCATAGTACTCTTAGCCTTCTACTCTTCATACTATCATCAATTCTCTAAGTACTTTGAGCTCACTCCCTTAGTAATGCCATATTCTTCCTTCATTTTACTAACATTTCTTCAGTACTGTCAACTCTTCCCTCATTACTTCCCACATTATTACCACTGCCTTCTTCAGTTTTCTACTACTAACTCCTTCAATGATATTAATAACACTTCCGGTTCAGAACCACCCACTTATACCTGAGAACTGCCAACCCTTCTCTCATTACCACCAATTTCTTGCTTAGCACTCCCGGCAAAGACCCTCAGTGCTCTGCCTTACTTTCTATGACTGATGACATTTTCATTAATAATTGCACCTCTTAGAACCAGTTGTTTAACAAGTTTCACAATACTACCAACCCCTCCCTCCGTATTCCAGTAATATCTTCTTTCTTCTTCCTTACTACCAACTCTCCTCAGTATTACTAACTCCTGCCACAGTATTTCCAATCTGACCTTTATCATTACTTGCCTCTTTTTCATTTATTTTTTTTTTTGCACCCTCATGACCACTAACCCCTCCCTCAGTATTTTCAGCTCCTTTATTAGGAATTTAGCCTTTGCCAGATCATTAACCACCACATCCTTTACTATAGGCATTCCACATAATTATTTATTTGCATATATTTTGCAGAGAAGCACAGATTGAGCTGAAAAAACGAGAAGTGAAAGACACTGAGAATCGAAGGAAGGTTAAAATGAATAGTTCAGACTGGTTGGATAATCCTGACCGCTATCTCATTGAGCTTGCTGGCACACGAACCAGCTATGCTCAGTATGACAAGCCCACACCTGGAGGAGCCTCTAATTGTACCAATTAGTTGACATTTTTCACTAGTTTAAGCTCAGTAGTAGAGCTTTAATAGAGTAAAGTTTTGTAAAGGGGAAGGTAATAAGAAAATTCTGGAGATGTTAATAATGTATATTCAAATTTAGGATTTAGTGAGATGTACTCAGGATTCTATTGTTGGCTGTGGTTATGAAATCATGCTTTTGATGTGCAGTAATTTCTTTTTTAAGTAGTATTTGATTTATATTGTGTAGTGATAAAATGAAATTCGTTACAATGCGCCAGTCTTGTTGTTAGGTCTATTTTTAATTTTATTCCAGTATTGAGTACATTCCATATAGTATTACTGTTGTTGCCATATAACAATATAGCTCTGTAGTGTTAAATGACACACAGTCAAACTAAGCACAGGATTTAACCATTATTTTTCATTCTTCATAATCTTACAACCTTGTTACTTTTTTAGTTTTTCATTTTTCATCATCTCCTGCACTCTTATCACTCAATCTTTGAATTCATTTCTGATCTTGACAATGAATAAAGAATATATGTACTATTCCTGCTTAGGTTTTGTTTTGAGTAATATATTTCCTGGAAGAGTCTACAAATCAAGTATGTTAGAAACATCATAACTGCTTATAAGCAAACTTAATGAATTAGTCATTGATAGCCACAGTAAGCAAAACATATCACTTTTACCAAGCTTGTGAGAACTTTCAGAAAGAGTTCCAATGTATTAACAGATAATGAAGGTGATTAGCTTGTGTCTTTAACTTGTTCTAGAATACGGCCAGCTGATAAGTGTTGATTTTGCCACATTGATTCTTGTACTTGCGATTATCCACATATATTTGGTTGACAGTTTGACCATAATATGAGTATTATACGTCCAGTACACCCTTCACTTAGGAGGGTGTAGCACGTGGTGGCTAGTTCTATTTTAAGAGCTCATGCTCAGGCCAACAGCTGTTATTAGTACAGCAGGAGAGAGACTTCTCTGCTAGGAATGTTTAACTTCGGATTGAATGTGGAACCTTTAGGCAGCAGGAACACCAGGTTTGGTATAAATGATAAATTAAAATCTGTTTAACACTCTGGTGAGCAAGATTCAGACTGATTACTTTTGTTAAAAGTTTATGATGCTGCAATATTCCAATGACAGCTGACACTGTAATGCATGAAAATGTGGAGAGATTAGAAAGGTCAAATTGATCTTAACAACTGGCATATTACTCTAGGCAGTATTTTTCAACCTGCATTCCCCAAAATCTACAAGTTCATGATTTATAAATGGAGCTCTTTCAACTTGAGCTTGGCTAATTGTTGCCACAAAATTGCTTATGAAATTTTGCCAGAGAAAAAATGAATGAAGATTGAGGTTCCAGAAAATGTTACATTGCTTACAGGGTTTCTCGACCAAAAGAAGGTTGAAAAATATTGCTCTAGGGGGTGCTGGTGATATGTATACAAATTAAACATTGAGCAGCTTTAAGCAAGGACATAAAAATTTTGAATTACCTTTAAGAATTCTGATTTGAGTGTGCGTGTGGATGATTGTGCATCCTGTTACATGTATATAATAACCTCTTTAACATGCACACTGAGAGTGCATGTGGTCTTAGAATTATCCTTAACACCTGAAGACTGTGTTAAGGGTTTATCTTGTCGTTGATGGCTTAAACGACCCTTGATTTGATATGCCTAAAGCCCAAACACCCAATCAACCAACCTTATATGTGTAATTGTAGCCTGTAGTGTGGCTGAGGATGAAATGAATTTTACTTTTTAAGGTTCTTGCCTTTATTCTTCTCATTTTTTCATAGAGTTTGTCATTCTGTTACCACAGCATTCACTACCTCTTTGCTTAGCTTGTTCCAAGAAATTTGTCTACTGCACCAGTAAAGCAAATTGAAAATGTGGGATGATGTAATGGAAATGTCTAAATTATCAGTTAATATTTACCTGACAGTCATCTTTTACAGCCAGGGAGATAAAATTTGTTAGTAATTAATTATCTTTGATATTACGCATGGGAAAATCTTTTACACAACAAACATAAAGCCAAAATGAAATTTTTACATTTGTACATAGCAAAATGATTTACAGCATAGTAGCATTATGTGTAATGAATTATCTGAATGTTTTGGTGCTTTTTTTAAGCTGAAATTTGTGTACAACAAAGAAGTGCATCCTTCTGATTTCTTTTTGTTTTGTAAACAACAAAGGAGTGCATCCTTTATGGTCTTATTAAACATATCATTGTCAGATGGTAAAGTCTTGATCAGGAATATGAGTACAGCAAGTATATATAATGAACTAGACATCCCTAACCTTTTGCTGGCTGGCTTGTGTGATTGGGGCTGAAGATCCTAGTTCTGCAAAGCTAATTCCCAAGAATGTTGTTTGTACATATGTACTTTATCCATACCATGTGAATGGAAACATGTTAGATATAATAGCATAATCTCCTCCTCTAGGATTAAGTCATATGTTACCTCACTAAGGTGGGAAACAGTGAAGAAAAATGAAAGAAACTTATGCCATGAACCATTACAAGTGGTTCAGGTAATGAAAGGGGTATATATGCTGTTATTTGGCAGACACTGAAACAAGTCTCAAGGTTACATTTCTTTTACAGATACCGGTATGTACAAAACATGATATGTGACTAATATTCAAAGAAACACGACACTTTGTTCCAAAAGCTCATTTTGTCAAGGTAGAAATATACCAAAATCTAATTTAATACAGGTGTTTTTGTCACACTGTAATACATGCAACTCAAGAAAGCCATTCAATATGTATCAACGAGACTCAAAGCTTGAAAAGGAGGCATATTAGATCTGATCCAGCTTTTAAACATATTAGAGTTTTCCACATTTCAATGTCATTATTTATATGATTAAGGAATTTATAGTTTATTCTGTTATATATATATATATATATATATATATATATATATATATATATATATATATATATATATATATATATATAGCATTTTTGAGCTGATGGACCCATGGGACATCAGAATCATTTTAAAATCATTTGAAGAGTGAGAATAAAGACGATGTTAATATCCTGTCTTTTCCTACCTTTATTAACATTTTATACAGGATAATGCCAGAGAAGAAAAAGCAAAACATGTATTTTTCCTCATTTCCTAATGGTGTAGTGTCTCATTTTCTGTCGAACAACAACACGAGGGATTATTTCTATGAGTAATCTTGTACAAGAGAGGAGTTAAAGAGGAAAGCAAATGTAATAGTGATTGGAAGATATACCCCAGGAACAAATATATGGTACTAGAACATAATACATTAAACTTAAGAGTTGCCAGTACATATATGGAGTTCAAATTACTGAATGTAGCTCAAGATCAGTTACTGGCACCCAGCACCCTAACAGACAGTTATATAGCTGATCTTCACAAGATACAAGAATGTGTTCTCGTCAAAGGACGGAAAGGAGTACATCATCTGAAGAAATAAAGGTGACAACCTTACCCTGCTTTCACATGCAGCGCATTATTAAAGCTGCAGGAACCCCCTAATAGGGGACCTGAGCTTGCATATATATATATATATATATATATATATATATATATATATATATATATATATATATATATATATATCAATAATTTCACCCTAAAATGTTGGTAAACCATTTAGACCATGGATGATCATGAAACTCATGGGCGATTGCTGTCTATTCTATTTCTCAACTTGAAAATCACAAATCACGTATAATTACAATAGTAAATTAGAAGAGTGATATCATGACAAATGTGATTACAGCGTAAAGATATATATATATATATATATATATATATATATATATATATATATATATATATATATATATATATATATATATGCCAGGCTTCTCAAATGACGTCATCGCGAACGGTTGCAGACTATCCTTTTGCGAACGCTCAGCTGTGACGTCACATGTTTACAAATGGACTATGTTTATAACCTCTGATCTTACTATTTGACGTGGCTTTAAGAGAGAGAGAGAGAAAAAAAAAAAAGAAAACAAGTGTGAATATTAACGATACGGTCAGTTATCCTCTCAGATCTGGTAGATATACGTGAACCCCTTCATTTAAAAAGCCATACGGGATATATATACAAGATGACGGCTAGACTGGCAAGCAGAATATCTCTTTTATCACTTGTAAGTTTACAGGTTTAACCTTTATCTTTTTCCCCCCACCTTAATGCACGTAGGATGAATTGGGATGACCCCATGTCATAGGTCATGTCAAACTGTCAAGGTTACTGTAGATGGTTTAGGTGAAGGTGAATATGAGTGGCCCTCGTGTGAGGAACCCTCCCACCGGCGTATATAAGGACCGATTAGGATTTTCTTTTCATAGAGTGAATTGGAGCGATGTGGTATACCGGGGTTGACGTGCTGTCAGTGGATTGAATCAAGGCATGTGTATGGGGGGGGGTTGGGCCATTTCTTTCGTCTGTTTCCTTGCGCTACCTCGCAAACGCGGGAGACAGCGACAAAAAAAAAACTTTATTCAGTTATTTAGTTTAGTTATTTATTGAGTTCAGGTGTTTTTAGTTGGGTTATAGGATGAGGGTCATCCCATCTCCTGATCATTCTCTACTGTCATACTACCATTTAAATGAACGTCAGAATCGTTCAAAAGACATAAAAAACAAATATCGGCAAAACAAGTTCAACCAATCCAAACCAAACCTATTAACCTAACCTAACAGGATTCCTTGAAATGGATTTTGAAGGAACGGAGACCAATGTGTGAAGCTTGATTTGGAGTAGTATATTTAACAAGAACATTACATGAGGCTAAAGTAGTGAGGGTTAAGTATATCAGGAAAAATGTAGGATTAATGTATAGAATTGGGTAAAACATTATATGAAATTGACCAAAGCCTATGAATGCCACACATAACCTTCC
Organism: Panulirus ornatus; assembly: GCF_036320965.1. NCBI lineage: Eukaryota > Metazoa > Arthropoda > Malacostraca > Decapoda > Palinuridae > Panulirus > Panulirus ornatus. The sequence continues at coordinate 12,963,664 of NC_092263.1, read as the reverse complement.
TAGCAGCTACAAAATATCTTAATTTTTCAACATTTTAGACAAAGTATACCATTAATACCCTTGACTGAGCATTGTGAAAATACTGCGGAATGTTGAAAAACAGACAGCTGACAAGAGCGAGAGTATTCATTCACTAACAGCTGACCAACATAATGATGGTTGTATTTTATAATACAATTTATGTAAGATTTTCATAGATAATGTTGATCTTTTGCAAATGTTTTATATACTATACGTTTACATTTATTAATGCTGTGTTTTCCGAATGTACATAACCCTTACAATTATCATCTTATTATTCATTGTTCAATAAAATTTAACTCCCAAAATTATGCTCAACTGTTTTTGTACTCTTTGCTTTCAAGAACTGCTGAATGAAATCCAAAGATTATAGCGATCCAGTGCTAAATTAGACTTAAGTTAGAAAGGATGCTTGAAATGGCACCTTTAGAGCTAGAATTTAATTTGAATGGTTTTGATTTATAAGAAAAAATTCCCAAAATATGTTGTTATAAAGTGCACCAGAGCCTAATTTCATCTCTATAGAGTACCAGATATTTGGGAACCTTTTAAAGTTACATCATGTTCCCCAAGCAATGACAGTTCGATAGTTGTAATGCCATGGCTGTTGAAAATCAGGGAGGGATCTGACACTCATGGTAAGAATCTGGGAATACATTGCCTGGATGTATTTTTAAGGAAATAGATATATTATTCCTTGCATTTGGTTAATGGGACAAATGCAACAATCTCAGATATCCCACCGTAGCCTACGAAGGTCTAGCCGAGCTAGTGTAGATTACTGATTTGGTAAATTTTACCCTTGCTTGGCATTAAAATGTTGAAATATATTAGTACAGTATACACTTGTATACAGTTATATACAATTTAAAATGTTCAAATATATTAGTGCAATATACACTTGTGTAGAGTTATGTGTAAAATAGCACACTTTAGATATATGTTGTGGACATTACATTTTCATACATTGATGATAATTACATTATGATTATTTTCAGTCGTCTCCTGGCAGTGTCTGCACGGCACCACTCAGACGTAACTACTATGTCTACAAAGATCCAGTGTACAAGCATATGCCCCAGAGTTTTAATTTCAAACGGAAAAATTATATTGACAAATTCAGACGAGATAGGAGGCATAAGGTAATACCTACATAGTACAATTCAAATGGATTTTGGGAATGATTTGCATACCTTCCAGTACATCATATATAAGCCCATTTGTATAAGTGCATATGCATATATTATACTGACCCATTCACCTTCATTTATTCACATCTTTTGCTTCTTTTACAAACACTGTTCAAAACCATTATAATCAGACTTCCCTAAGTATGTGTGCCTCTTCTCACATACTCAATCACATTCATAGCCCATAGATTTTTTCTGTTTACAGTGACTAACATGGTATGGGTAAACCACAGTCCAGTCAAATTGCATTTCAGGTAGAAATAAAGAAGTGTGAGACAAAGAACAGAGAAATTAATCAGGGCTCCACAAGTGTTTAGATATTCATACAACCACACTGTCCAATTCTCTATGATCTTAGTGTTGGAAAATTATGTGAAATTTGAACATTATCGACTTGTCTTTATTCAACCACATTTTTCTGACTCTTCCCTCTTAGACACATCTGGTTTGCTCATGTTCATTTTCATGAGTCCAAATTTTTTTCCTTGCATGACCAGCCCTGTGTTTTACCTGGGTGTGCAGTGAAACCATTAGTTGCTTCTAGTGGCTATTTCCGTTCACATAGTTTTCCACTTTTCATGCTTTTCAGATTTTCTGTTTTATTGTATCATTCTGCTCTAAACATTCAGTAAGACTACTTATTGATTGTTGTTGAATAGGTGTAGATGTTTTGTAGGGGTTCATCATTTATTTTATTCTTATGTACTGTATTTTCAGATAATCAAAGTTGAGCTTCCAGACCCTGATGAGAGAGCTAAATTGGATGCCATGACCCCTGACGAGATGCGGGCTAAAGTTAGTAGAAATCTGAGGTCCACTTCCTTAGATTCATAATCTTTAATACTGATAACACATGATGATGTTAGAAAGAGGTGTGGACGTGAGCATAGTATGATAGAGAGGGCCTTCCAGGTGTACTGAAAGTGGAGCTTATGGAAAGAATGAAGGAAGGGATACTGACAGGATAAATCATATGTCAGTAACAGAGATGGCAGAGGGGAGAAGGAGACTGAATAGATGAAAGGAAGGCATAAAGGAGACTGTGAGGTATCACAGCCTTACCATTCAGGATGGTGAGAGGCATGCATTGGATAGAAAGAATTGGGGGTGAAGTGCTAAATAATGTTGTGTGAAAGTAGGATAGTGTTTTACATGTATTCCTGATGGTACCTTACGAATGTTGAAAAGGCAATTGGGTACCTGTTTAAAAAATGAGGGGCTGTCTATATAGTGTGCCCTTAACATTTCTAAAGTGGTCATCTGTTTAATGAATACATGCATTGACCATGTTTTTAAGCTTCCTCTTTTTATTCATTTTTGTTTTTGAATGTTATGAAAAGAGGTATGATTTTTAACTTTTTTCATGGAGTATATACCATTTATTTACTTTATATACTTCAATTTTTTTAGAATTATTGTTATATACATGACAAATCACTGGATAACAAAAGTACATCATAGCATACCATTGCTTCTTATTCTGCCAATGTGGGCTAATTTTGAACTCCAAATTTTATTTCTATTTGTTATATCTTTGTGTTACAATCCTTATATGAGTGACTGTTTTCAGATGAAGGAAAAAGGCATCCAACCAACACGCCCTTGGCAGGAAAAGCCCTTCTTTATATCTTCCACAGCAGGAACATTTGAGGCTTATGTTCCCCCTGAGGGTGACGGAAAATTGTCTGCTGCATCAAGGGCAGTAAGTTGATGTACCTCAACTTCAGCAAACTAAAATTGATGATGATAATGCTGTGGGAAATTTGTTTTATGGATTCTAAAGATTTGTTGACAGATTTTATGGAGTTGATAGAAGTACATGATAAAGGAATCAAGTATTATGAAGATGCAGGGTTGTACACTGCCCATAATCTCCGGGAAGGCTTTTGTAAAATGTTGAAAAGTACTTATTTGTTTGAGTAAATTGATAGATAGATAAATGGATGGTTACTGTTATCTTGTTTCACAGGGAGCAAAACAAAAGCTTCAGTTCTTGGAGAAAAAAGGTAAATCTATGATAGCAATTAGAAAAATACGACAGTTTGATGAGGACTTTGACACCAAAGACTTTGCTGAGAAGGCTCAGGAGATCTACATTGAGGCACATAAGGCTTTAGCTGAGTAAGTTATCTTCATTATCACACTTTATGTCATAAACAGATGAAGTATTAGCTTTATGTTATATATATACATATACCTTACCTTACCCTATTGCCTTGGGAACACCTTTTATGGGCTTCTGTTGTGCTCAGGACCACAGGTCAGGAAATATTGTCAATAAACGCAGATGACTTTCTTTACAGTTTTAATAAAGTGCGACTCCACCAGACAGTTACAGAAAGAGCCTATCCAGTTGTCACTCACCAAGCACGCAGCAAAACCATTAGATGGCAGTTTCTTGGTTCTCTGGAGCCCCCACAAGTAGTACATGCCAGATGTACTGATGTTCTCAACAAGGAAAATGTTTTTGCCCAAGTTACTGTTAGATTCCATACTAAACAAGTAAGATGTAACAGATCTAAAGTTTAGTTATGAATGTAATTTATGTCATAAGTGGCTATCAGAAGCATGCAAACGTCCAGCTTCTTGATTTTTTTGCTGTATATGAACCCCAAAATGATTCCCATTTCCTCTTTAGTCTTTCCCAGAGAATAAGTAATTATAAAGTTTTCTTTATTACCTCAGGTTCCTCATGTATGTAATATAAATTCAAGTTTTCCATTTTCATAAAATGTTTCACTAGAGCCAAAGTTGTTAATAGAGCTTCCAACCTTTATATGTGAAAATGTTTACTGTATTGAGTTATATGTATGCCCTTGTCATCATGTTGCAATGCAGTCCAATTATATGAAAGCATGGAGAAGTTTATGTGTGTTAGTTTTTATGTTTATGTTTGTTTAAGTATGTAGCAGTATTTTTGTTTCATGGGAAGGAGGTTTATTCAGGCCACTGGCAGAGAGCACCTCTCGAACAGTGTTTCCAGAGGCTCCAATCTAATGTTCATACTGATTACTTTCACCTAATATGTCTGCCTAATGTTTCAACCTCTTACTTCTACCTACTGCTCCCACCTAATGCTCCAACCTACTGCTACTGACTAATGTTTCTATCTAATACTCCTTAATGTTCTTTCCTACTACTACTATCTATTGCTTCTACCATTTTGCCAAAAAGTAGGGCTAGCGCATTGCACTCACAACAGGAAAAATCTAGTTATGAAGAATGAGTTATGTGATTTAAGTGCTGTTAAGTGTTATGTTTGACAAAGAGAGATTGTATGTGGACAGAATGCTAGAAGTCCATGAGTAGGTAACACAGAAAAAAAGACAACTACTTTGGTCAGAGGCGTGAAATTTGACAAACACTGAAGTGCTTCATCACTGCACAACCGTCTCTAACCCTCCCAATGCCCAGGTGGGTATTACTGTCAATACCATATAAGTACTTCATTACATCTTTTTTTTAACAGGTTTCTTGCTTGATTTCATATTATGTCCTTTAGTTGTTCTATCATAAAGTCTCTTGAAGGACTGTTCACTTTCTGTGTCATCAGTCTGTTTTAAAAACTTAAATGCTTATGAAGTATACACCCATGTTTCCTTTTATGCTTCCTTACATGTTTGCTTGTGTTAATATATGCAAGCATATGTGTAAGTACGAGAGACAGGGAGAAGGAAAAGATAGCTTTTGAATGAGCTTTTATAGATTTGAAATAGGAAGATCACTGCGTATTTTAATTATTTCTCCACATTCATACAGACCCTAGCAGTGTATGACCGATTTGGGCGCCTTCAGCATGGCTCAGAAGTAGTGGCTCGGGATGTGCTTGAGTATGTGGTTTTTGAGAACCATATTGCTAATAGTTATGGACTCTGGCGTATCCATGACAAGATTATCCCAGACTGGATGCCACCACGTCAACCTATTTTAAAGACTTACAGAGTTGAAGAGACTGTGGAAGAAGCTTCATCAGCAGACAAGGAGTCTAAAGAAGTAGAACTTGCATCAAAGGCTGGAAATCAGCCAATTGCAGCAACAGCCTAATATATACGTCTTATGGAAAAGTAAACTGCTACTAATCTGAAAATTTCTACTGAAATGTGATATTTGAAACAATTTTTCATCTACCTAAAGTATTCAATTCAATACGCATCATTATTTTTTTTCATATTGTTGGTGGAAATGTTAAATATTTACAAAACTTTGTTAAGGTAGTGAACTCTGGAAAATGTTGAGAGTAGAAGTAATTATGTAATTGGCCAAAAATTCCCTCATATATCTATCTCATGTAACAGTCAACCTAAGGTTTTCAGAGGCCCAAGAACAACGAAATGACCGAGATAGAGATACTATCTAATCAGACAATAAAATTCAGCCACAACAGGAATAAACCATTTACAGTTGTTAGTAAATTAATCATGTGAAATACTAACTTACTGTATGTTATAGGCTCATATCCAGAATTTGTTAAGGGGATTGTAAGTGTAATTTAGCAGAACTACCTGCCTAATGCAGCTGTGTTATGATGAAAATGTAGCAGTATCCTCAACTGCATGGATAAAAATGGTTGGTAAATAAAATTTTACATTGTTTGCTGTTGGTACCAGCGGAACCAAGTCATCTACCAGAACCTCTAGATTTATGTTAATGACACTTTAGGGATGCTAAGTTATTCACGGTGTGGCTTTAACAACGCATTGAATTATGGGAAGTTAGTTTTGTGGGTAAAATTTGATAATAATGAAAATTCTTCCGTTCTCTTATTTTTTATATCAACTGGATGTTTACTTAAATTTTTGTGGACTCTTTACTGGCCATGTATTTAAGTTTTGGAATTATTATTCATGAAACAGTCGACTCCCTCAGTTTTAACCTTAAAAGTTGTCTAAAGAAATCAACATTTGAACAATTATACACAGTCATGAGAAGATTCAAAATGTCTCTTGGTTGCTCTTTGAATATTTTAGGCTTGGTTTTTAATGATTTTTTTGAAGCAAAAGGAGTAGATTGTACGAGATTATTTTTTGGCCATTGAATGAATGAATATTGGATTTTAACATATTGTGAATATGTTTTACTCTACACAAAAATTGAATTGCCTTATTTTCATGAGGACAAAAGTCCATTTGCTGATGTGCTTTTGAAGAAAATGTTTTTCTTCTAACCAACATAAGTAACTAGTAAATATAGTTTAAAAATTCCTCAAAGTGAATTAAGAGTGTGGACTATGGATAACTTGCTGACACTCATGTTCTGCTTTCCAAAAGAAAATTAGCGTATGATACACCGAATATTGTGTGGCTGATCCTAAATTACAACTATAAAACATAAAGAAGTTTGAGATCATAATTCTTGGGAAACCTGTAATAAGAACATGATGAATGTACAGAAACAACTTTTTAATGTTGAATTGGGCAGCAAGCATAAAATACAGCACTGATGCTAAATTATAGAATGTAACTGTTAGGTTCTGTAAGTAAACCTCTTATTAAAGAAACTTAGTAACCTTTTATTCTAATATGCATCCTCAAGTAAATATGTATATATATACATATGCAGCAGTGAATTATGGTAAACCTTTTAATCCCTGTAATGTTCATGATGCTTAATATTTCAACCATGAAATCATACTCATGGAAACATAAGCCCATAGTACACCCCTGAACCTTATCAAGCATGAAAAGTATGACCTTCAGCAATTGTTAGTCAATAAAATGAGTAGAAATTATAAAGACCATGAACAAGTTATCATCTGACTATAACATTTTTAAGACCAATTGGAAATCCCCAAAAGTACCCCTTCAGCCCTGGCGTTCATTGCGTTGTGTTAAATGTTTAAATGTTTTAAGGAAGAAGAAAAAAAAGAATCCCTTGAAACCACGAAACTAAGATTAACCAAAAGATGTTTTAAGACCTCGTTAGGATCAGCCTAACCGTTGTCATGGCAACGAAGTTGCTTGCATGGCATCCATGGTTTTGTACTTCGTTCGGTTACTGACAAAGGAGTATATCACATATATAATTAAACTTTTGGCTTTAAACACATTATTTCGTAAAGTATTGATATTTAAAACGTATATGATATATCAATTATCACGTATGATATGTTTTTTCTATTTTTTTATATTCCCTAGATGAAATAATTTGAGAGAAATAAGGCCATAAGATTCGGACAAGTTAGAGCAAAATGTAAATAAACGTCTGGATGCTGCGCGCCAGACTCGCATGTGTAGCGCCCTTCTACTCCCTCAGTACTCGTAATATGAGTGATAGCAGCGTATATTTCATGAATGTATCACCTAAAAAGACCCGTTCTAAGGCTCGGGCCGCAGCATCAAGGGTCCAGCAAAAGGAACAATGCGATGAAACGACAGGAAGCAGTAACATGGGCGGCATTAATAAGGTCGGTGGAGTATAGTGAAACTCATTAATTACTAGTAATGTTTAGTAATTTCACTATATTAAAGGTAATTCGTTAATCACTTGTCATATGGTGAAGCTTGATTTAGAGGACTGTATTTTGATCTACGACATTAAATGTGACAGTAGTGTAGGTTATGAAGATCAGGTAAAATGTGAGGCGAAAGTACAAATAAGGTAACCTTGTTTCAGATCAACAAAACCATTGAAAACCTACCCTGACCTCCCTTAGCACAAGGGATTTATCATAATTTTTACAATATAAATGTACCAGACACGCCCATGATTAAGTACCACACGAACTGTATACAAACATCCAGCAGACTGAGTGGCTCTTCGTGCCACCACCTTGCCTCTCTGCAAACAGCCATTTCATGTGGGGCCTCACATACTATCTAATTTCATGAACAGGAAGTGGTAATAAATGTGTAGTTTAAGGATGCGAATTTTATTTACTGATTAGTACGGTACTAATAAAATTACATCAAACCTGCGTGCACATCTGAAAGTATTCTCATTTGAGAGACATTCAGCTTCATAGGATCTTTTCTAACACCAGAGCATTGTTCGTGCAAGCTCTTGAATATACACATTACACAAAAAAAATTACTCTTCCATTTGGTTTTTGCTTCCAAGAGCTGGCTGCTTGTATGCTACCACCACTAGCTAGACCATGGCATACTCGGCAAGCTGCTGCATCACATGATTACTATGTGGCCGTTGGCAACTCAAGGGTTTGCCATTCTGATAACAGTTTCTTTGCCTACACCTCAAAGCTTTGGAGTTTTTTTCATTCTCATGTCATTCCTAGTAACTATGACCTGGTACATTTTAGAAGACAGGTTTTTCACTTCCTTCAAAATCTGTAAATACTTAATCTTGTCTCTTCTCTTTCCCTTTCCTTCAGAATTCACTATACTTTCTTGTCTCTTCTTTTTCTTTCATTAACCTCTATATTTCAATTAAGGCTTGGCCGTGATGTGGACTTTTGTCTATGATTGGAGCCTCCAGTGGAAAAAAAAAAGTTATGGATGGATAGGGGATCAACAGATGCTTCCCATATCTAATAATGTACCTTCTTTGAGAGTGCCAGATTTTACTTTCTATGCATGTGTAAACGAAATTGAAATAATCCAATTTACCATTACAACTAGCATAATTTGGCTTCTGTTTTATGAATAACCTTAGCCAAGATTACACGGCTTAGTCTGAAAACAAATGATATTCTCTTAGTTATTTTTATCATTATCATTGTTATACAACCTTAGGACACATTTTATAGGGCTCCTGCTACTTCAAGGCTGTACTCCACACAGGAATAGTGAAATGATGGGCTCCTTTGGAGCAAGACGGTCATCAACAAGACTATTCTTTTCTGTCCATCGATGAAGATAAAGCTTCTTCAGAGGTGACTTCTCAGTCGTAACCATTTGCAGGAGGGGTCTGATAATGCTAGCATCTTATTAACGCACATCTGCTGTAACAGGAAAGGCAAGAACATCATGGCCAATTGGGGATATTGGCATTCTAACCACAAGACACTTGTTTACATAAGTTATGGTAGTTGGGATGGCTGAAATAATTTGTATACATATTTTTAGACTTTCTGTGGCTAAATGTAGGTTTATATCCATAACTCTAATCTTTTCTAACTACTTTCAGGAGCTTTTATCCTCAAAGGCTGCACCAGCAAAAAAGTTGGCAAGAAGAAAACGAATAGAAATTATGTATGAAAAGGAGCCTGGATTGGAGGATTTGCCCTTGAAACAAAATGGTGTTGATGAGACCAAACCAAACTCTGAACTGGGTGATCAGGATATTTCTGATGGACAGCAAAATGCAAACAATCAACACAGCTACCTTCCAGAAAATAAGAGGTTGAAACTGGTAGGAAAAGTATCCAATACTTTATCTATAGTTTATTAGATTATGCTACAATTGTATTTTCACTAGGCATTGCTTAATGAGACTTTCCACTTGTCTGGGAATTACCAATATATTCAGCAGTATATAGTACAGTGTCACACGAGGACCAAGAAAAGTTATATTTGTCTGAGCAAAGTGACTGATTAATCCATGTATGTATATTTCAGAATTCATAAAAAAAGGTTCAAATTACCCATAGATTGAATAACACTGAACTAGAGGCATTTGTCTTTGGTTTGCTTTTTAGGCTTAGGGTAAACTAAGCACACTGGGATGAATTTTACGAATGATGGTTTTGGTGATTGAAAATAAATGTACCACATCCTGACACTAACTTTAGCTTCATTTTTAATGTTCTCAGAATAGTGAGGTAAAAGTTTTGAGACCAGGGCAGCCAGGCTGGGAGCCACCTCACTGGCAAGAAGTCCTGGAGAATATCCGCCAGATGAGGGCTGCACGGGATGCACCAGTTGATTCTATGGGAGCTGAGAAATGCATGGATAAAGATGCTCATCCAGAGGTAACGTAACATGTTTTGTTTGTGTTTAATTTATAATGGGGAAGGAGAGCAGAGGAAGAAGTCCATGGAACGCACTACCAGTGTACTTAAGGATCTATAACTGAACGTTAGAAGTTACTATTTTAACAAGATTTGTTTTATATAAAATTTTCATGAATAAGCTGTGGCAAATTGTTGTTGATAACTTGGCTTTTAATTTCTGTACATATTTTTCTTTATTCTCCAGCTTGTGTATGAAAATCCTAGATATTTTAGTTACCTCAAACTTTTGTTGTTTCCATAGGGAATTTAAACAGTAAATCATGTATAAAGGATGAGGATTTTTATGTTGTTCTTCAGGACTGCTAAATAGGAGAAGATTGATGAAAATGAATTGAGAGACCAAGTTAAGCAGTTGTTCTGAAATGTTTGGAATGCAAGATTTTTTGATAGTCTATCTGTGGACCCTTTGTGTGGATGTTTGGGGCAAAATGAGTAACCATATTGAAGAGACAGACCAGAAAATTCTACTGTGAGCAGTCAGTGGTTTTGTTGTAGTTATGACTGAATGAATAGCAGTTGAGAGTCAGTCATACAATGAAATAGCTTCATAACTTGTAGAATGATAAAATCGTGATGCCATTATATCTATTTTTTTCATGTTAACTTTTAAGTACTGGTATACATGAAGTTGTACAGGATATTTCCTATTTTTCTGTGCTTGTGATGGTCAGCCTAGGTGAAATAAGTTAAAGGCTTTTATCCTGCCCCATTTTAACTGATAGCATTGTGAATCCTGTGGTAATCCATTCTGGTAACAGTAAAGGTTATACCATGTCTAGGAATAACTGTTCAGGTGCTATCACTAAAGTGATACCATCAGTTTAATGCCACCTTCCCACCATTAGATAGTGGCAATGCCTGCAAAGGTCTCAACTCCTCAGTTTTTGGTGAAGAAGCAGGTTGAGTCATATGCTTTACTCTTTTTACACTTCGTTTGTCTGTGATATCTGAGTGATATCTAGTTAGCCCCTAATGGTGGACATATGCACACTGCGAGGCAACTATATAACAAAGTCAATACTGTATTGAAATCACTGTTTGATGTGTCCTTTCAGGGTTTCTGGGTTGTAAACACCTGGATGAAATGTTTCCTTTTTAAATTGCAGTTATTTTGGTTATGCACCTCATGAACGATGGCTGCACATAGCACACTGTAGCAAGCTGAGGATGTGTAATCGAATTGAGTGGCTGCATAAGCTTGACCTACCCCACAAAAGTGGAAATTGAGTAAAAGATACAAGTAATTGAAAAATGAGGTGGAATCTTAGAGATGATGAAATTTCATTGATTGGATGTGGTCAGAACTTGCATGTGTTTTGAAATTGAGAGAATTAACTTGACTTTTCAGGTGTGCAGATTCCAAGTGCTTATTTCCTTAATGCTAAGTAGCCAAACTAAAGACCAGGTAACTCATGCAGCCATGACTAGGCTGCGGGATCATGGACTCACTGTTGATAACATCTTAGCAACTGGTGATGACACCCTTGGTCAGCTTATTTATCCAGTGGGATTTTGGAAGGTGAGTCATAAGAATTTTGTTTATTGATCAATATCTGATTTGAAGTTTTTCTGCTTTAACATGAACATCACTAAACTACTAGTAACCAGGTTTTACAGTACTTAGCAAATCAGTTGATGTCGGTTACAATTTTTCTGTGATGCATCCACTGTTGCACACTGCCATTTAAGGTGTTGACCTGTGACTTTTGTTTCCTTCCATTAAGTTAATCACCTGTCCAGTGAAGGAGTCTCCCTCGTATTCCTGTTTACTGATCCAGCTTCTTAATTTCCCTCCGATGTTGTACAGTGTCAGATGCTTTCTGGCAGTCCAGGAATACACAAGTCTACCTATCCATCCCTTTGATCTAAGACAGAGCTCATGCTGTCATAGAGGTCTGAGAGATTTGTAGTATATTAACTTCTTTCCCTGAATTAGGTAGCTTCTTGTGTGGAGTCAGTCATGTATTTGCTATTTTGTGATCTTTTCCACTGTTTTCCATACCTTAGTTGTTAGGGAGACTAGAATGTAATTCTTTGATACTTTGTGATCATATTTCTTAAGCCATAATGAATTATTCCTGTGGCAGTTGGGGGCTGAATTTTCCTGTCCATGTTTGAAAGATCCCATGCTTCCTTTACTGACTAACCAGCATGCATAAATATCAACAAGGCTCTGTTACCTAGAGATAACCATGGTGGAAAGACACTAAATGTTCATCAAATTAAGCCCCCTGCTTACACCACAATGTAAACAAACAGCTGTGATTATGTGTAATTCAGATGATGAAAACAGTTAACTATTTAAAGGTTAAATTTATGTATTTTTGTTAATTTCAGAAAAAAGTTGTCTATATTAAGAAAACTTGTGAAATACTGAAGAAAGATTATAATGGAGACATTCCACCAACATTAGAAGAGATGTGTAAGCTGCCAGGTGTAGGACCCAAGATGGCTCACCTCTGTATGGACATTGGCTGGGGAAAGTTAACAGGAATTGGTAATGTTTGATTTTCATGATTCAGTTTGTAATGTACATGATAGCTGTGTGATTTCCTATGAAAATGTTGTCATGGAAGTTGCAAGGAAGCAGTTTATACCAAGGCAAGCTATTATTGAATATCAACACTAATTTTTCACCATGTTACAGGTGTAGATACACATGTACATCGCATCAGCAACCGACTGGGATGGACTGGTCGTACCACAAAGACACCAGAAGAGACACGAGTTGCTTTGGAATCCTGGATGCCTGAAGATATATGGAGTGAAACCAACCTACTGATGGTTGGATTTGGTCAACAGATATGTTTACCAGTATTGCCTAAATGCAGTGAGTGTCTCAATGTGACGCTCTGTCCATATGGGAAGAACTCAGCTAACAGATCCCCAAAGAAGCACTCTCATCAGTCACCAACTAAAGCAAGAAACAAATGAGTGACAAGTGAAAAACATTCTAAGCTAAGAAGTGCAGAGATAAAAGCCAATGTACAAATTTTTTGATTTTTAGAATTAACCTAAAATTTCTACCTTTAGTTTGGTTAGGAAAAGAATCTGACTTTTTTCCGTAAGTGCATGTTCCTGTTGTGAAATTTTATTTTTGTATCAAATAAGTATCAATAAAATATAGCTCTATACATATACATTTGATATAAGCTCATCTTTTCCCAACTGATGAAATAATGACAGAAACAAGTGTTTTGTTTTCATCACTGACTTTATACTATTTTACACTGAAATACATTACGTTTCAGCAAAATTACTATTCACTTATGAGAATATATCAATTCAAGCACAGTTAAGGTAAAATATATTTGTGATGTAACAGTTTTCTTAACCTGAAAATGATTTGAAAAACACGTACCATCTAGCTGATATGGCAAAGCCCTGGGCATGGAGGCTTTGCCTTTGCATCAGCCCCTTTCTAAGCAGCCTTTAATATTACCATTTGTTGAAATTGTGTTTATACTCATTGATTTGGCTCTTATTTTCCGGAAATATGACAAGTTTGTATAAAATAAAATGATATGCTACTTTTAATTTACAAGATTTTGTTTTAAAAAATACATAAGACACCAAACCAATACCAGTGCAGGTATTCGCATGACTCCTGCCAAAAAAGACCAAACGTGCTTGACCCATATTCCCTCCAGCATGGATTCAAGAAGAAACAAATTTACAGCAAAGTTCAAGCTTTGAGTGATTGAATATGCAGAACAGACTAACTACTTTTATGCAGCAGCAAAGGAATTTAAGCTCTTTGCACAACTTAAGCATATGCCAAAAAACAAATGTGCTAACAGAGACAAGTGCAAAAATTGGCCTCAGTTGGAAGTTGAAGTGGCAAAGTATGTCAGTGACAATGGACAGAATGGATATGTTGTTTCCCGAAGAACAATTCAAATCTGCCTTGAAACTAGCAAGGAAATTAGGCATCACAGATTTTAAGGCAAGCCATGGTTGATGCATAATTCATTAAAAAAAATGATTTTGTATCAAGAAGGAGAATGAAAATATCATCTTCCACAAGAACTTGATGACAAAGTTAGTGAACTTCACTGGTTAAGTGTGTAATACTGAAGGGGTTTTTATTACTGGTATTTTTTGCAGATCTATAGGTTCTATGATACCGTATATGATATAAGTTAGCCTGAGTTAAGAACTTCGACACAGACTACTGAAAGCATGTTGTAAGGTAAGTTAGCCTCCCGTAAGTTGGTGAGCTTCATCTGCTGAAGGCACTGCACAGCTTTACATTTCATGTTTATCAGTAAATATTTTTCAAGTCTGAAGCTAAAAGTTGCTCCTAGCCCTTCCTCTTCCCATCATGCATGGGATCAAAAACTTGATCTATACATGAGTTTATACAGTAGTGTGGCCTTAACTGAATAAGTTACAGACCTCTCATCAACAAATGTGAAGTTCTAAATAATTTTCAAGGATAAGGTAAAGAAGTTACACCCTTGTATGAAAGAGGATAATTCAAACTACAGCTGGGAAAAAAAAAAATACCGAGAAAATCTGTAAACCTTGGTGATGCTTACTCCCTTACATCACCAAGAAGTGTTACATAACCAACAAATGCTCCCCTGTGCCACTTTCAATTACCAAACCAAAAAGTTGATAATGTTATTAACGATGGCATCCCACATACACTTATGACTACAACTGAAGCTGAAAGCTACTGAAGAGCAGAATATTAAATCAACTGATGATTTTAATACTGAGCTGTGGTTCAGATTCTTAGAATGGACCATATCCTTGAAGTTTTAATTTTCACATGTGCAAAATTTATAACATCTTGAAGCCAGTAATTTTAGAGGTCTATAGAAAAGAATTTGATGATTTTTGAAGAGTTCTTGGCAATTTGATGGCTAGACACAGGTGCAGTTCTGAGGCACTTTTCACATACTCTTGATTGAAACTGTTTCATTGCATCCTTGGTACAACTGTCTTCTGAATGTCCAATTAGAAGTATCATCGCCAAAGAAATGTTGTTCTGATTTTCTTTCAAGATTATCAAATCCTGTGAAAGAAACCTATAACTACTGTTGAAGCAGTAGAAGGAAGACACTCTTGGCCATTTTGGCAAAAGAAATCTGCTCATGCATGAAGATCCAAGTACATAGGGCATTTTCAAAGTACTTCAAATCCTGCATTTCATGGAAGAGTGGTTCTTGGATTTCAAGTCTAACAATCACATACGGACAGTTTTTCAAAATCTAATATCTTCCAGAGAGTGTTTGAACAGTTATGTAGTTAGCAGCAGAAGATGTACAAAAGTAAAAGCAAAGCCACCTTACTGTGAAATAGGTCTGGTTGACCAATACAAAGGACCATATGAAAGCTTCCATGCAATATGTAAGCATGGATAACATGCTTTTCTAAAATAGATAAAAATGCAAGAATGCCTTCTTTCTCAGCCCTTGACAATAAACATAAAGAAATCTAAGTTAAGACTACCTTGCATTTCTCCTAATACTGTAATAACATCAAGCAATGAACCAAGAGGTGGAACATGTGGGTAGGTGGACTTGGGACATCTAGAACGTGGAAGAAAAACGATGCTGTTAGGGTTTTTTTGTGGACTACTTCTTGAAGGTGGAAGTGATGGTATGATACTGAGCAATGGTAGGTAAAAGCGGCACACATGTATAAAGAGGTATTCCACTGCAGCCATAGACACATGTAGACGAGAGATGGTGAGTGCAGGTCGCTCAAGATGAGTGGAACAATCTTGGTGGAAATGGTAAAAAGAAGTGGAAACGTGTTAGAAAGTGTAAATTAAATCATGGGGCACAAGACGGCTGCTAAGTGGAAGGGGAAAGTTTTTTTTTTTGCTATTGTACAGGTGTACAGTATTGGGTCACTACTGGTAAAATTCTTAATACTTGCCACGGACACGTGGAGCATTGTACGCAAATGGTAAATGGAACAGTGTCATTATACACATAAGGGTAGTTTAGTCTTGGGTATGTGGAGACGAAACAATAATGCATATAGAAAAGGAAGACTTGATGATGAGAAGCACTGGTTTAATGTAGCAGTTCGAGGAGGGGGAGGTTAATGGTTTAATGTTGTTTGTTCAACTGTCACTGGCCAGTGAGAACAAAGTCTTCCAGTGTCACAAGACCTCACCACACAGTACATCTTTAAACCCACCGGAAAATAAAAAAAAGGCAAGACACCAGTTCACGTCAGAAGAACAAAGACATCTTCTGACTGTATACCCTACAACTGCCACACAAGAAAAGAGAAATCTGATATATTTTGGGGTTACATCAGAGACACGGTAATGATATGCGCTGCTGTTATGTGATAGGGCATCTTAAGGTATGTGTCTCGAATGGCAGCAGTGACCACTTGCGTAACCTGGGGTCTGTCTGCATGCGTGACGGTAATGCGTAAAGATCTTAAATAATCCCTTGTCACTAAGGCGAACCTGTGGCTTTTGGGCGAGAACTGGTTTTTTGAGACTAGCTAGGCCCGTCGACGCCCTAACATATATAACAAATGTTGCATGTAATTTCTCAGGAAGGCGAGAAGCGTGTGTGTAGAGGGGAGGGTAATAACATCTGTCCTTCACAAAAAGGTGTTTGTCCACTGAACGAGGAAGCCAGGTGAACCAGGTAGTACTCTATTGTAATATTTGATCGTTGTATAATGTACTGTCATGGTTGATCGTTGTGTAATCTACGGTAATGGTTTATTGTTGTATAATCTACTGTAATGCTTGATCTTATTTTGGAAGGGAGCCCTTCTGGCTAAATTAGACTTCGACAACAGACGAAATGGCCTTAGCTAACAAGGCCTGTCTTGTGACTGGGGGTATAGCAATCCTGCTGGCTTTGTTGACCAAAATGTAATGTAATGAACCATAAGGTTTAGAGCGACAGTCCACTGCACGAGTGTAATGAGACTCCTAGGTACAATGGCGTGCCCTTTGACCTGACCCTTAAGGGTCAAGCTTATGATCACACCATAAGAACATTTAAGGTGTTCATATGACGAGGGTGAATCCTTTTCTCTTGAACCTAACTTTAACCTAAACCCATTTTTTTTTTTAGAATCTGGTGGTCCAATTTTTTTTTGCTATACCCATTTTTTTTTTAGAATCTGGTGGTCCATTTTTTTTTTTGCTAAACCCATTTTTTTCTCTTTTTAAAATCTGGTAGTCCAATTTTTTTGCTAAACCCATTTTTTTTAGAATCTGGTGGTCCAATTTTTTTTGCTAAACCCATTTTCTTATTTTTCTTTTTAGAATCTGGTGGTCCAACTTTTTTTTGCTAAACCCATCTTTTTTTTTTTAGAACCTGGTGGTCCAATTTTTTTTGACAGACACACACACACACACACAAAAAGATGTTATAACTTGACATGACGATTGTCGTGTGGCTAATTAGGGCTGGGTCAACTCTCGTTAGACACTAGCATGTCTCCAGTAGTTCAACACCCCCTCCCTCCCAAAAAAAAGAATAATGCCTGGGATGCGGTCAATTCTAAACGCGCCTGAGGCAATACTGTCAACTCAACCCATGGGTGGTTTTTTTTGGGTCATGTCATGGAATGATTTGGGGTCAGTTGGGTGTGGTTAATTCAGTCACTTCCCGTCAGACCTTGTACCACTGGTGTATATATGGACAGGTGGCAGTGAGACAACAACAACAACAATGGTGATGATATAATATGATCATCAGTTATCTATTAATAGCATGACTGTTGCTGAGAGAGTAATATCAGTTATCTAATATTTTGACGTAGAATATATATATATATATATATATATATATATATATATATATATATATATATATATATATATATATATATATATATATTCCTATGAGTCCACGGGGGAAAATGAAACACGATAAGTTCTCAAGTGCACTTTCGTGTAATAATCACATCATCAGGGGAAACACAAGAGAGAAATATAAGTCAGTTGATATACATCGAAGAGACGAAGCTAGGACGCCATTTGTGAACGTATTGGTCACAAGTGATTAAATTAATATTAGGTGGCTGGGTGACAAAAATTTGGCTAGGCTTGCGAAATGATGGTCTATCGAAGTAAACTGGTCGGCTACCACGAAATTTAACTTTTTTCATATCTAATTACAGACTATACTCTAATGCCATTTCAGGTTCTGTGAGGTATGTAGTTCATTTTCCCGCGTTAGCGAGGTAGCGTCAAGAACAGAGGACTGCGCCTTTAGAGGGGAAAATCCTCACTTAGCCCCCTCCTCTGTTCCTTCTTTTGGAGGAGTAAAAAAAACTGGAGGGGAGTCTTGCCACGAAGACCGTGTCATCAGCAAACAGCAAGTGACCCCACCCCCCAGGCAACCCCCAAACCCCATCAAAATACTGAAGACCTCCCCCACCCCCCTCCTTCCCTCTCCTTTCTCACCCCCCCCCTCATCCATGAACAAACAAACAAACAAAACCAAAAAAAATAATAACATCGCAAAAGGTAAACACCAAACATGTTTTCCCGTATCGCATTACACCAGTGGGAGTTCCTCGCCCACTTTATCCCCTGTACACACCAGTGGCATGGACTCCTTACCCACCTTGTCCCCTGTAGTGTGGTGGCCTCCCCAGTGGGATTTTGAAGGTGGTGCCAGTCAAAAGGTGGTGCCAGTTCGCCAGAACAGTTCACATAACGCCAGAGTATTTTATGATGACAGTCTGTTACTTTCTCGGTGCTGTGTCGAGAACAACGAATCTGGACAATTCATCTAGATTAATGTTGTTGAACAAGACGGATGTAAACATCAGCCCTGAAGGCTTCATGCATACATCTGTGACACAGTTGAAACATTAAGTCTATGTCTCTCTGCTTCTTCTTCAAAACTTCATGCATACATCTGAGACGACAGTTAAAACATCAAGTCTATGTCTCTCTCTACTTCTTCAAAACTTCACGCATATATCTGTGACACAGTCAAAACATCAAGTCTTTGCCTCAACATCATGTCTATGTCTCTCTCTAATTCTTCAAAACTTCATGCATACATCTGTGACACATTCAAAACATCAAGTCTATGTTTCTTTCTTCAAAACTTCGTGCACACATCTGTGACACAGTTAAAACGTCAAGTCTATGTCTCTCTCTACTTCAAAACTTCATGCATACATCTGTGACACAGTCAAAACATAGAGTCTACGCCTCTCTACTTCCCGAAAAAAAAGCATCTAAAATCTGCATTTTTTTTTTTAATAGATAGACAAACATCCATAGGAAGAGTTAAATGGCAAAGTTTGATGCAGGCATAGTTCTCAGATGTAGGGAAACAGACACACAGGAAAAGATTTGTCTATGCTGGAATATATTTTGTAGACGAGGCACCAAAACACAAGGTTCCTTTACCACGAGAGACAAGAGTATTTCGCGGGGGACTTGGCGAGATACGAGAGTATTTCGCGGGAGACTTGGCGAGAGACGAGAGTATTTCGCGGGGGACTTGGCGAGAGACGAGAGTATTTCGCGGGGGGACTTGGCGAGAGACGAGAGTATTTCGCGGGAGACTTGGCGAGGGACGAGAGTATTTCGCGGGGGACTTGACGAGGGACGAGAGTATTTCGCGGGGGACTTGGCGAGAGACGAGAGTATTTCGCGGGGGGACTTGACGAGAGACGAGAGTATTTCGCGGGGGACTTGGCGAGGGACGAGAGTATTTCGCGGGGGACTTGGCGAGGGACGAGAGTATTTCGCGGGAGACTTGGCGAGGGACGAGAGTATTTCGCGGGAGACTTGGCGAGGGACGAGAGTACTTCGCACGAGACTTGACTGCAATGCTGTGGTGATGGTTGACGGTGGACGCTGGTCGGTCAAATTGACAGGAGGGGAGGATGTGCGGAGAATACTGGTATATCTATTGTACGTGGAGAGTCTGTCCGCTGAACTTTATACCAGGGTGGGATGCACATACACGCTCAGTGTGTGCGTGTGTGTGTGTGTGTGTGTGTTGGGAGGTGCTCACGGCACTGTGGAGGAAGAGCATGACCCCACACACACCCACACACACAAAGAAATTGATGTCCATCCTCAGTTGCAAGACGGGAAGACACTGGCAAGCACCCTCATGGCTGTGGAGGAGGAGGAGGAGAAGGCAGAGGAGGAGAAGGGGGAGGAGTTGTTGCTGCTGTGTTGTGATAAGGCCAGCAGCAGCAGAAGACGCAGCAACACCACAGTTGGTTTATTATCTAGCTGTATCGCGTGACGCCGGGCTACGTCGGTGGGGGAGGGCTTGAAGTGGAGGGGGAGCAGGAGCGACTCCAGTCTTACGCTGAACTTGGGCCAGTGTTGAAGTGTGCCCGAGGGGGACCGTGCTGCTGTGTCCTCGGGGTTATACCGTCGCAGGAGGAGGAGGAGGAGGAGGAGGTGGAGGTAGTAGTAGTAGTAGTGCTGCTTGGGTGCGTCGTAAGGGTGGTAGTACGAAGGGGCGTCGTAAGGGTGGTAGTACGTGGGTGCGTCGTAAGGGTGGTAGTACGAGGGGGCGTCGTAAGGGTGGTAGTGCTTGGGTGCGTCGTAAGGGTGGTAGTACGAAGAGGCGTCGTCAAGGGAGAGGTGCTTGGGTGACGTGTCGTAAGGAGGTGGTGCTTTCTCGCGTGTCGCAAAAAGGGACAGTGCTGGGGTGTGGCGTATGGAGGGGCCAGTATCGAGATGTGTCGTAAGGTGGCAGTGCTGGGGGGGTGTCGTGTTAGGAGGATGGGACTGGGGTGCGTCGCTGGGGTGCAGTACCAGGGTATGTCGTAAGAAGTGTGTTTGGGGGAGTGGGTAAGTATAGTACTGGGGGAGGGCAGCGTCGTATGACGTAATGGGGGTCTATGGGTGAAGACAGTGCGTCAGGAAGAGGAACTGGTACCTTCTGGGTGTGAAGAACGGAGGGAGGAAGGCCATACCATCAGTATGGGCAAAGAGGAGGTGTGTGTTGGGGAGGGGTGGATGGCTGGATGGTGTGGGTAGGTAGGACTCTTTTTTGGGAGGAGAGGGTATGGGGGGGGATGGATATGGGAGTGGGGCGTGTCTATGCGGCGTGAGGGGCGTGTCTATGCGGTGAGGGCCAAGGGAGGTGTCGTGGATCAGGGGTAAACCCTCAACCAACATTCAGGTCCACGCTTGAATGCGGGCAAGAGTGGTCGACCTGTGTCTCCCACTCCCTCCCTCTCTCTCAAGCAACTGTATCCAATCGAGACGCCCAAGCCTTCCGTTGGTACACCACCACCACAACTCCAACAGAACATCGAAGTCAACGGAAAAAAAAACCACGAGAGAGAGAAGAGAGAGAGAGAGAGAGAGGCGAATCTTCATCATCCCAGCCGTCGACCCTTTTGAGAAATTATCCGACCACTTTGTTTCACGGGAGATTCGCAATGTAAGTCAAATGAAATTTCTTTCAGTATCTATACTGGTCTTCCTCTCTTTCTGTCTTCCTTTTCTCTGTCAAGTATAAGAATGTTCTAACGCTAATCTTTGTTATCTGTGCATCCTTGACTGATCGCGTCGTGATTATTCTGTGATTGTATAACATCTGTGAGCGAACGTCCAGCGTTGGCTTTATGTATAAATGGTGTGTCACTTAACCACTTGCTTTGCTGTCCAGTTCCTATCTATGTAGATTACGAATGGAAGGCCTTTTTATCTTTCTTTCCCATGTACTGTCCTCCAGCAGATGACCTGGTCATAGCCCATCAGGTCTTGTGTTGTCTGTCCCTCCCATATACTGGCCCCCTACTAGAGAACCTGGTCAAAGACCATCAGGTCTTGTGTTATCTGTCCTTTCCATGCACTATCCTCCAGCAGATAACCTGGTCATAGCCCATCAGGTCTAGTGTTATCTGTCCCTCCCATATACTGGCCCCCTACCAGAGAACCTGGTCAAAGACCATCAGGTCTTGTGTTATCTGTCCTTTCCATGCACTATCCTCCAGCAGATAACCTGGTCATAGACCATCAGGTCTCGTGTTATCTGTCCCTCCCATGTACTGTCCCCTACCAGATAACCTGGTCACAGACCATCAGGTCTTGTGTTATCTGTCCTTTCCATGTACTGTCCTCCAGCAGATAACCTGGTCATAGACCATCAGGTCTTGTGTTATCTGTCCTTTCCATGTACTATCCTCCAGCAGATAACCTGGTCATAGCCCATCAGGTCTAGTGTTATCTGTCCCTCCCATATACTGGCCCCCTACCAGAGAACCTGGTCAAAGACCATCAGGTCTTGTGTTATCTGTCCCTCCCATGTACTGTCCTCCAGCAGATAACCTGATCATAGACCATCAGGTCTGGTGTTATCTGTCCTTCCCATGTACCGTTCTCCAGCAGATAACCTGGCCATAGACCATCAGGTCTTGTGTTATCTACTCTTCCCATGCAATTCTATGTAATAACCTATGCTAAACTTCCCCTTACAGATAACGAAACTCATTTAATCCCCTGATGGAGGGGGCTGACCTCATGTGGGGCCTATATGACTAGGAATGGTTGACCTCAATGAGGAAAACTCCTTGAGGGAACCTACTTTGTCGAGATTACGTAAAACACAGCCGGTGATATTTGTAGTAGAAGCCCAGGCAGCGTTGTGTACGACAATTAGTCATTATCTTTGTCACAAAAAAAAAAAATTAACGTACAAAAATACCACACAACTTGTAAAACCATCTGTCATTATTTTGACAAAAAAAAACTAACAAATATACCACACAACACGTAAAACATCAGTTATTATCTATGAAACAAAAAAAAACGCTTACAAAAATACCACACAACTTGTTATGCCTGATAATGTATGAAGGAGATACTCGTATGCCTGGCAACGGTGTGGCATAAGTTGGTGTCGGGTTGTAAACAATGATTCAGCAGTCTTGCCAAAGTCCGTCAATTTAAATCGAAAAAATCACGCAATGGTCAAACATACGAACAGACTTAAGATTCTTTATCTTTAATATCCTCAAACTTTGCGTCCACTGTACACGACATAGTACTGAACAGTTATTGAAGGTGGTTAACAGCCCAACAGTCCAATTTCTGATACACTGAAAAGGTCAAATGAAGTATTCGAACCTTTTACCGTAGACTTCCACTCCCAACTAATATTTCCAACTTGTCGTTTATGGTTCTTACCTTTTAATTACATATATCTGAGCGCCTTGAAATGCCCATCTCAAATTCCCTGAACTGTAGGTACTTACCCCAGAACAACTGAAAGTTTTCTGTCGAATCTTAAAACCTGATTCTTTAGGACCTGTGCCAGTAATAACGCCTTCGAGATCGGGTTGTCACTGACAAGAACCCGCGACAGGATTGTGTATTTAAACGATGGTTTCAGTGTCGAGACACCGAGACATTTGCTGCTGATCCAATATCACCTGATTTCGTCATATGCAATAGACGAATAAATTGTCTAACTTGGGTTGTTTACACTAGTTGTATATAACCATTTACGTTGATACAAAGCTGTTTACATTGATTACACCAATTAGGAGTTCAGTCTTAAATATGAAACTCTACAGTTGGCGAATTCTTAGACAATCAACTCTGTTATTTCAAGTAAGTTCGTAGCAGTTTTGTAAGCGTTCATTTGTTTGTGTGCGGTATGGAAAGCGTGCGCTCGGAAATGCTTGCTTCCTTGTCGGTAAACATTTCCAACGTTTAAAATAGTCGACGTACATCTCAAACCATGTAAATTAACAAAATCCTAAATGATCTTTATCTGCAGATGTGAGGAATAACAAACAGAAATAAAGGTCGAGTAATTTGTTTACTTTCGCTACACTTCAAAAGGTGAAACCGTTTTGTTTACTGTCTTTACATGAATACTGGAACAGGAAAGGATGAACAGCTAGGGTGGGTGTGAGGCGGCAGTAATTGACTCATACCCGGGCCAACTGCAGTCATGCCTAGTTACATGACTGCAAAGGAAGTTCGAAACCTACAGAGGAGTATATAGAACACACGAGGCCCTGGGGTTTAGAATATATGTCTGGTTAGCAGAAACAAAAAAGTGAGAAGCGAGTGTAAATATGCCCCAAGGGTAGCGGAAGGTGCTACATGTAGCGTATCGTATTTAAGACAAGGTAGCCCTTGGCTTGAGGAGGTGGGATACGTCCCCTGTATCCCCGCGGGAGAATGTAGTACACACGCACGCACGAACGTCTTAGTGGCGATAAAAGATAAGATACAGGGACGCCACAGACCAGTGCAAGGCTGGGAGTATATAAATTGTGGGGCCAAGACCGAAATATGTTATAAAAGTATGCGAGACGCTTTGGTAATGGAAGAGGATTAGCCAAATCAATGAGCAACTAAAAGCCAAATACTACTGTACATTTTTTTTCGCTAGATTCTGGCAATGGTAAGGACGTTAGTAAATTAATTCATTTGCATCTCACATGCTATGGCGCCGAGGCTAGATGTTTGCGTAGGCACTTTAGAGACTCAAAACTGGGAGGAAGGGTTGGGAGGGGTTGAGTTGGTAAAGGGACGCGATCAGGGAGAGAAAAAAAAAAAACCTTGGTGGTGTGTGAGGGTGGGATCCTCATACCAAAACATTGTGGTTTAATATAACGCGCATATACATTATCCCTGGGGATAGGGGAGACAGAATACTTGCCACGTATTCCCTGCGTGTCGTAGAAGGCGACTAAAAGGGGAGAGAGCTGATGGGGGGCTGGAAATCCTCCCCTCTCGTTTTTAAATTTCCAAAAGAAGGAACAGAGAAGGGGGGGCCAAGTGAGGATATTCCCTCAAAGGCTCAGTCCTCTGTTCTTAACGCGGAAGATTCCGTCCGCAACACAAATAGGGGGTGAAAAAAATAAACAATTTTTACTACCAGAACGAAACCAAAACATCAGAAATTTCACTAGTTCCATCAATAAGCAGCGACTGAGGTGAAAGCCAAGCCCAAAGTAATAATACTTACGTAAAGACGCCATACTTGTGTATGGCGAGCATTTTTCTTACTTTAAAGACGGTATGGCGATTACATTTTTCTTTCTCTTCTTTTTATAGGCGTTCGTAGCCTACCTTACACAAGCTCGCCACCTTATGCAATTACAGTGCCTACCTTATACACAAGCTCGCCACCTTATGCAATACGGTATCGTAATATATACGGCAGTATGGCGTTTATGTCTTCGAGTTCGGAGAATAATGATGGAATGCTCCGGGGGAGGGAATTATTCATACAGCGGTGACAATATGGTAATATGGGAGGCTGGAGGAAGGAAGGAGGTCAGGTGTTATGTAACCAGTCTTACCAAACAAGTTGATAACCTAAACAGCATCAGTGCTGACGGGATGGAGAGATTGCACACGTACCTTTAACCTGACCCACCTCGCCAATATCGAAATCATCTCACAGGCTAAAGGGAAGATGGCCAGTGGTTCCGGAAACCTCTGCCGAACCAGACAGTGTCGACCCGATACAATCCCTACAACTACTTTCTCCCCATGTCATTGTGTTTGGCTCAAAAAAAAGGCACCAATAGATTGGTCTATTCTACTATGGACCGTCCATTTCTATGGAGGTATTGTAATGATATTTCACTACGATATCAGAGTGAGGTATCTACTATCTGCTTTGTTCGTTCCTGTCCTTTTTCTTGTATATGAGTAACATAATAATTACTAGTTTTACAGTGATATTAATGATGCAAAAGACAACCCCTCAACAACACTTAGTATATGGATAATACACACACACAGGCTGGGGTGCGTGTGTGTGTGTGTATACAAACACAAGGATTAACACTTTTCACAACACCTCTCCCTCAACACTGACACACTGTCCATAATTCAGTCTCCTCCTTCACGTATTTCTCAAATCTTCAAAGCAACGCAACAGATAGACACATCTACCATTCCTGAACCCACACACACACACACACTGTCCCTTTCTCAGGTACTCTTCACTTGCTACCACCCTTTCGATCGCCACTCATTCATACACTCATACTACTACTACCACCTCTGTATCATGGCCGTTTGCTTTTTGTTACCCTTTGTCTTTATATAAATGTACCATACATGCGTTCTGACAGTCCTTAGGTACTCCACTTTGAGCCATAGAAATGTTGCACAGCCAGAGTAACCAATCAACAACACCCTGTGCCCTTTCTTTGAGAAATCGCACCGCAGTCCAATCCACATCAACCACTTTACCACCCATCTTAAACAAAGGCTTTCTTTATTTCCTTTTCAACATACCGCCCTTGGCGCCTCATACAACTTATCCCAAACACACAATGTACCACTCTACAAAACATGACACATTCAACAGTCCTTCAGTACACCCTATCTTTTTCTTTTGTGTGCTTTTTGCCTGTAACCGCTTCTTATACCCGCTCCCCTCACGGACTTTCGTCCCTGTTTGATAACTTAAATGTCTGTGGTTGCTAAGTAGCCGATGATTGTTCTGAATGCTCTGTTGTATGTGTGGTTTGTGGCTTTGTTAAATCACCTTTAGACAAGGCAGCTGACCGGGCAGGTGAGGCGTAATTTAAGATGGAGCGATTGAAATGTTTCCAGAGGGTACCGATATGCCCATGTAAGTAAAGTGAGGGAGGGCGCTTTTTGTCTGGTGTTCTTGCTATCAGATAATAACTATCGTTAAAAACTGATTTCTACATAAAATGAAAAAAAAATTATTTCTTGTAACGAGTCTAAAGATACATGGTACGGCGCCAAATGCAGGCGTATCTAATCTGTCCAACCATAAATTATGCTACCAAGAGGCAACACTTTGCGTTCATGCACAGGAAAGAGGGCACAAATAAAGATATCCAAGAGAATCAAATTAACATTCATGACTAGGTTGCAGGTCGGAACCCTGTATAAGTTTAGGAACACGTAAATGTACAGTACAGAAGAGGTAAAACGCTTCAATGCGAACATTTGATCAAGGAAAAAAAAAAAGGAATCTAAATAATAGCTCAAAGTACACCTATTTGAACCTCCTATATATATATTTTTTTAAGACTTAAGATAATATCATTTCATCTTAGCATTCGTGGTAACGTCTGAGTCCATAAATGGTGACATATACATCTCACTCGCCTCACAACTGAACCTCTTGACATCAACTCAGACGAAGAGTTGAATAAGCTTTTGTTGTCCATAAAGGTGGCGCAATGTGCGTGGAATGAGATCAAATCCGATCATACTGACAGGGTGTTCACGTGCAGGGAATGAGATCTAAGCCGATCATACTGACAGGGTGTTCACGTACGTGGAATGAGATCTAATCCGATCATACTGATAGGGTGTTCACGTGCAGGGAATGAGATCTAAGCCGATCATACTGACAGGGTGTTCACGTGCAGGGAATGAGATCTAATCCGATCATCCTGACAGGGTGTTCACAGTTGAAAAAAAAAAATAAATGAAAAACTCCTTGTGACTGACGCACACACAAGCCAGTGCAGTGTTGGGTGGGAGTTAGGCTTGCGTACCTGCCACAGTTAGTGAGAAGTTTTTCATACAGAAAACACTTGCCTATTAATGTCTCCTGGGTTCTTGAAATTTAAATAAATCAACAAACCTTAGAATAATGAGGTAGATTAAAAAAAAAAATGAATGATTAATGTTTTAAGAGATTTTGACTACGCTACGGAGCAGTTTGCAGAGTGGGTTAAAGTTAGCCTAGCCTACAGGGCTGGTTCATCGCTCGGGGAAATTTTGATTCCTTGATTCAGTGGATGAGAGAGAGAGAGAGAGAGAGAGAGAGAGAGAGAGAGAGAGAGAGAGAGAGAGAGAGAGAGA
The DNA here is from genome assembly GCF_036320965.1 of Panulirus ornatus. Taxonomy (NCBI): domain Eukaryota; kingdom Metazoa; phylum Arthropoda; class Malacostraca; order Decapoda; family Palinuridae; genus Panulirus; species Panulirus ornatus. Next base: position 12,935,784 of record NC_092263.1, on the reverse strand, counting down.
GAGAGAGAGAGAATCATTTATCCGCAAAGGTCGAGTGTGTATATAGATAGTAGCCCTGTGGAGAGGGTGAAGGCTGCTGCTGCCTATTCACAACACTCTATATAATTGTGACATGACAATATCATTTATCTCAAGTTTCTTCCCTTCTGAATTAGGGTGAATTCTACTTTCAAGGGCATCACTGTTGTGAACTCATCAAAAACTTCGAGTGAACACCCAACTTGCGAACGAGAAAGCCTATCTTTATTGATTTCGAGAGAGGCTTCGTTGAAGACTATTATAAGAGTGTGACAAATATAAGAAAGCGTTCTTCCAAACCTTGAACATGGGAGTTCGAGCCTTGAGCACGACGGTACTACCCTTGAACACGACGATACGACCCTTGAGCACGACGATACGAGCTTTGAGTACGACGGTACGACCCTTGAACACGATGATACGACCCTTGAACACGACGGTACGAGCCCTTGAACACGACGATACGACCCTTGAACACGACGGTATGAGCCCTTGAACACGACGTTACTAACCCTTGAGCCAAGACTCTTGGCTACCACAGCGTCAGCCTTTGACTTGACCCGCTAAGGCCCCAAGCCATCATATACCCAATAGTGGCAGCGTCGTACTCAAAGAGGGTCGTGTTATTGCGTCCCAGACGGACTGTTCACGCTAGTTACGGGTCACTCCTCTTTGCCAGCCCTGCTCATTGTGTCTCAACAACGTTTAATGACTGGGGAGGGGGGTCGTCTCTCTCTTAGCCTCCTTGCCTCGGTCCGCCCAACTTATACAACTTTCCTTACCTCTCTTATCGTCGTCTTTCACTCCTCCTTCGTTACTGCATCTGCCTTCTTCTTCTACTCCATCTATGTAGATCTAGGAAGGTAGGGTACTATTACTGTCCTAACGGGCAGATAATCTCGTAATGGACCATCACCTAGGCCTTCAGTTATCTGTATTTTCACCGAATATTCCCACACATTTGGGAATAGTTGAAACAACGCTATTAGCAATGACCAGCTTCCCTCATTGGAATACACGAATGTCATGTAACACTCGGTGTGTTCTACAACCCGAGGACCTCCTCTTGAAGTTCCTATAGCTTCAGAACCTGCGCTACGGTCAACAGCAGAGGGAAAAAAGGGGGTGGGCTTCATGTCTTCTTTCCCACAGTGCGTAGTACAGCGACATGTTCACAATTAACTCGTCCCACAGTTAGTTAAACTTTTATTACGCAACGCGCTGTTATAATTTGACGAGTCATTTGCTGCTTTGTATGCTAAGCTGTTTGGCTGTTATGATATTCATATATATATATGGTGAATGGTACATAGATTTATCTGCCCCGCTATATTTTCTAATAACTTTTATCTCTGTAGTTTCGATTTGTGAAGGCTCTTGCTAGTGTTAAATGAATTATGGCGTTGATTCTTTTTTCTATATGTAATTTTTTTGCGGTCTTTTTCGTAGAAAAATGGTGTTATTTCTTGCACTTGCAAAGTCGTTTGAATTCCATGGTGTTTACTGTATCCGGAACAGTGTGTGTGTGTAGTAGCATGGCAGCTCCAGCGTGTGAAGTATATACAGTCAGCAGTTTACGTGTTGTTTACCAAGACGTGGATTGATTTGTGGTGTGGGTATCTGTAATCACCCGTTTACAGTAAGGATTCCCGTGTCCTCGTATCTTGTGGGATCACATCCACATCGAGGCCTTCTTCCATTCTGTCCCCCTTCTTCTTCATTATCACTACTTTGCAATTGCATGCGTCAATCCTCACGCGTATACATCAGGGTAACAATGGGGGGCCTAGTTAGCTGGCGCAATCTTGCGTCATTCCCTTCTTCGCTCGTGACCCATGCGTAAACGCATTCACGAATGAATTCAGTCCTTTTAAAAAGGGGGGATCATATACGTACACGGACGGACGTGTTCGAGTCGTGCCGTCGTGCTCTTAAGGTCGTTATTACGTCGTAGTTCATGGTCGTACGATCGCGTTCTACGATTGTTCTATCGTGCTTCAATGGTGGTAGTACCGTCGTGATAAAAGGGTCGTGCCGTTGTGTTCATGGGTAGTGCAGTCGTACTCTAGGGTCGTTGCGTCGTGCTCTAGGGTCGTTATGTCGTACTCTAGGGTCGTTACGTCGTGCTCAAGGGTAGTACCGTCGTGTTCAAGGGCCCTAACGTCAGGTTCAAGGGGTACAACTAATTTCTCATAAAAAAAAGGGTAGTATTAGCTCAACATTCGAACCAGATAACCCGTAAACAAACCTACGCCAAACTCTACATCCACATCTCTGAAAACCATATATATATATATATATATATATATATATATATATATATATATATATATATATATATATATATATATATATTTCCTTCTTCAGCGATAACCTCAATTTATCATTACCTCAACCCAGACCTCGAAGCCTATGTGATAACTATGATAACCAGGGTGTGGCCTCTCTCCCTAGGGTTTTTTTCTGGCGATAATATAAGACGACAACATTACGCAACTACATTCACTCCTCTCTCGACGCTGGGTCAGTGTCAAACTAGGTTGTGTGTGTGTGTGTGTGTGTGTGTGTTACGGTGTACCAGACGTGTTCTTGAAACCTGATGCGTCGTTCCTTGTTTCTTTTGCAGATCCCTCGGGACATCCGACTGAAGAAGGGGACCAACTAAACATCTTGAGGCAAAGCACATCACACAAGTTACCTAACCTAACTCCTACAAGCAACCAAAAGGACCCCTCCCCCATAGCCTCTGGAAAGCATAAGACGAAGGATTACCCGCAAGCGCAAGTTAAATCAATCTTCAAGACACAGTCACTGAACCCCCCCCCCCCTTAACTACCTCGCTACGCAATCACCAACTGAAATTAACCTTTCATCAACAAAGGTATTAAAGAAAACTGCAAGAGCCACCACTCCAAAAACACCGGCAATCAATCCCGCCATTAGTTTATCCCTAACTACCCCATCACACCCAAAATCACACCAGCACCCTAAGAAGAAATCCACCTTCGAAGTCCTTCCATCTTGAGCATCGAAGAACCCCCCCCCGAAGAAAACCACAACACACCCTCCCCTCCCTTCGCCCATCATGCATTTCGAAGACCTCCTGAAGGAGATCGGGTCCTTTGGACTTTACCAGAGGCTCCTGTGCTTCCTGCTCATCCCGTTCACCACGGGCGTCGTCGCCTTCACCTTCTACGTGCAGCTCTTCGTTTTGACGGCGCCCCCACACACGTGCCGGCAAGTGGCGCCCCAGGACGCCGGCCAAGCGACCCATGACTTATACAACCAAATCTCCCACCATCTCAACGCCACGCCTTTCGTAAGAAGGATAGGGAGATAGTGTATATATATATATATCATAATCTTAAGCTGATTATACTTAACGTATCTCATATTTCAGTGGATGACAAAAATAAGAATAACAACGACCTTCATATCAAAGGACAAACACGACCCTTCTCTCTCTCTCTCTCTCTCTCTCTCTCTCTCTCTCTCTCTCTCTCTCTCTCTCTCTCTCTCTAGCAACAACAACAACAACACCAACAACCACATACCCAAACTCTCAAGGCCAACACAGGAACAGACAGAGGAAGCCTGTCAAACTTTAAGTGTTGCTGAGAACGCATTGAAACAACGTAAGATACCCAGTGCGTCCTTGTGGGGTAATTCAACCTAAGCCAGAGATGTGTCTGGCCTGTGTTAGAATGCTGACAGGCGTGTGTGTGTGTGTGTGTGTGTGTGTGTGTGTGTGTGTGTGTGTGTGTGTGTGTGTGTGTGTGTTCTGCTTCTTCTGGGAGCAAAGAAGTTCAGAAATATAGTACGGAAAGGCAACAAGTATGGTGGAATGTCCCGTTGGAAATGGGTTAGAGAAATGGGCATTTAGGAAGTCAATATGAGAGTCGAATGATTCAGAGAGGGAGGGAGAGAGAGAGAGAGAGAGAGAGAGAGAGAGAGAGAGAGAGAGAGAGAGAGAGAGAGAGAGAGAGAGAGAGAGATTAGAGTAACGAGAGTAAATATATTCTTGGAAGATAATGCAAATTATGGTCAACACTGCCAAACACGTGTCCAATGTTGATAACTCAGGTGTTTCCCCCTTCCTACAGATGCACAGATGACACAAGCAGGTGTTCCCCCCTTCCTACAGATGCACAGATGACACATGCAGGTGTTCCCCCTTCCTACAGATGCACAGATGACACAAGCAGGTGTTCCCCCTTCCTACAGATGCACAGATGACACAATCAGGTGTTCCCCCTTCCTACAGATGCACAGATGACACATGCAGGTGTTCCCCCTTCCTACAGATGCACAGATGACACAAGCAGGTGTTCCCCCCTTCCTACAGATGCACAGATGACACATGCAGGTGTTCCCCCTTCCTACAGATGCACAGATGACACATGCAGGTGTTCCCCCGTCCTACAGATGCACAGATGACACAATCAGGTGTTCCCCCTTCCTACAGATGCACAGATGACACATGCAGGTGTTCCCCCTTCCTACAGATGCACAGATGACACATGCAGGTGTTCCCCCGTCCTACAGATGCACAGATGACACAATCAGGTGTTCCCCCGTCCTACAGATGCACAGATGACACAATCAGGTGTTCCCCCTTCCTACAGATGCACAGATGACACAAGCAGGTGTTCCCCCCTTCCTACAGATGCACAGATGACACATGCAGGTGTTCCCCCGTCCTACAGATGCACAGATGACACAAGCAGGTGTTCCCCCTTCCTACAGATGCACAGATGACACAATCAGGTGTTCCCCCTTCCTACAGATGCACAGATGACACATGCAGGTGTTCCCCCGTCCTACAGATGCACAGATGACACAAGCAGGTGTTTCCCCCCCTTCCTACAGATGCACAGATGACACATACAGGTGTTCCCCCGTCCTACAGATGCACAGATGACACAATCAGGTGTTCCCCCTTCCTACAGATGCACAGATGACACATGCAGGTGTTCTCCTTGAGAACAGGTGTACAGGTACTGATGACGCAGGTGTTCCTTGAGAACAGGTGTGTATCTAACGATGAGGCATGTTCTTGGACTCTCCCGCAGGACATGGAGTCCAAGCTGGTGTACACCTGCCACCAGTTTGACCCCAACGTGACCTCCGATTACCTGGCCCACAACGCCAGGGTCAACGTGACCTCGCTGGACCAGCTGCCCTTCCCTACAGTGGAATGCACCAGCGACTGGGAGTACGACCACGACGTCATGTTCTCGTCCTACACCTCCGAGGTGGGTAAAGGGGGTCGTACACTAGAGGGTTCGTACCCTGGGGTGGCTGTACCATGGAGTGGTCGTACCTTTGGGGTGGTCGTACACTAGAGGGTCGTCCCCTGGGGTGGTCGTTCCCTGAGGTGGTCGTTCCCTGGGGTGGTCGTCCCCTGGGAGGTCGTACCCCGGGGAGGTCGTCCACTGGAAGGTCGTCTCCTGAAAGGTGGTCGTCCTCGAGAGGTCATACCCTCTAGGGTCGTCCTCGAGAGGTCATACCCTCTAGGGTCGTCCTCGAGAGGTCATACCCTCTAGGGTCGTCCTCGAGAGGTCATACCCTCTAGGGTCGTCCCCTGGGAAGTCTAATGGTTCTTTCTGGGTCAATGGCTGGTGGCCTATGGCTAAAGACGGTTGATTGGTTGTTAGGGAAGATGGTTAATGATTGCCTAATAAATGAGGCGATTGCTAACATGGATGGCTGATGAAGGATGGTTGGTGGATGACTGGATGTATGGGGGACTGGCTGACGGGCGGATGTATGGATGATATACTGGTAGACAAAGAGGTAATATGGATAGTTTCTGGGTTGGATGATGGGGATAGATGGTTGAAAACGACGTGTGTGTGTGTGTGTGTGTGTGTGTGTGTGTGTGTGTGTGTGTGTGTGTGTGTTACCAGACACTAACAGCCATGCGACTTTCCACAGCACGACTGGGTCTGCAACGACGCCTGGCGACCTTACATGGTGGTGACGCTCTTCTGGGTTGGCAACACTGTCGGCTCCTGGCTCTGGGGCATCATGTCTGATACGTGAGTTGACCCCCCCTCTCTTCTTGACCCCCTATAGCCTGCTAGGTCAGGTCCCATTAGGTTACAGCAGGTCAAGTAAGGATACAATGAGACAATACAGTAGTTCAGTGTAGGATACAGTAGTTTAGTAACACGTTTTCAAGGCAGATTAAACAAATAGATTTCTAATAGAGAACCACAAAATAATATCTAAGACTTTTGCTAGAAACTGTTTGATCGATATGTAATGTCTAGTTCACGTAGACACCATAAGAACGACCGAGAAACACCAATTAACCTAAAATAAAGCCTGTACGTTTTCTTTGAAGGCTTTAATACGGACACGTTTTCTTCTTCTTCACTGACAAAATAACGCACAGACTCGTCTATTCCTACTACGCATGCTAACAGGTCGGTAGAGGTCACGCCAGCTCGGCATAACGTGAGATTTACCCCCTCCCCTTTATGTCATCTCCGGCAACAGATGCGGCCGTCGCCCGACCATCGTCCTCAGCCTGCTGGTGTACGGGGTGGCGGGCGTCGCCTCCGTCTTCGTCAGCGACTTCTACGCCTTCACGGCGCTCAGGTTCCTTGTGGGATTCTCGCATCACACAGTCACGCACCTGCCGTTCGTCCTGGGTGAGGCAAAGCCTCCGTTGTCTTGCTCTCTGACCACCCGACTCAAGGGAGAAGTTGATAATGATAATAATAATAATAATAATAATAATAATAATAATAATAATGATAATAATAATGATAATGATAATAATAATAGTAATAATAATAATAATAATGATAATAATAATGATAATAATAGTGATAATGATAATAATAATAATAATAATAATAATAATAATAATAATAATAATAATAATAATAATTATTATTATTATTATTATTTTATTATCTTCGAAAGTCACACTGATGGAGTACATTAGCTTTCACCTTACAGCGATGGAGTAACCTAAACTCCCTCCACCTTACAGTGATGGAGTAACCCTAACCTCCCTCCACCTTACAGTGATGGAGTAACCCTAACCTCCCTCCACCTTACAGTGATGGAGTAACCCTAACCTCCCTCCACCTTACAGTGATGGAGTAACCTCCCTCCACCTTACAGTGATATAGTAACCTTCCTCCACCTTACAGTGATGGAGTAACCTTCCTCCACCTTACAGTGATGGAGTAACCTTCCTCCACCTTACAGTGATGGAGTAACCTTCCTCCACCTTACAGTGATATAGTAACCTCCCTCCACCTTACAGTGATGGAGTAACCTCCCTCCACCTTACAGTGATGGAGTAACCTTCCTCCACCTTACAGTGATGGAGTAACCTCCCTCCACCTTACAGTGATGGAGTAACCTCCCTCCACCTTACAGTGATGGAGTACTGCGGGTGGAGAGCCGCGTAGTGCCGCTCCTGACCATTATGATGAGTTACACCCTGGCCTCCATCATAGCCCCAGCCTTGGCCTGGCTCATGTGGGACTGGTCCGTCTTGGTTCTCATGAGCGCAGTCCCATCAGTCCTCATGGTCCTGGCCTTCAAGTAAGCTAACTCTACACTCTCACTTTCTCACTCGCCTCTCTCACTTTCTCACTCGCCTCTCTCACTTTCTTACTCGCCTCTCTCACTTTCTCACTCGCCTCTCTCACTTTCTCACTCGGTCTGTGAGCAAGGGAAGGGGTATCTGTTGGGTCATAGGTACTTTCCCCTAGTCCCCTCTCCTGTTGGGTCATAGGTACTTTCCCCTAGTCCCCCCTCCTGTTGGGTCATAGGTACTTTCCCCTAGTCCCCTCCTGTTGGGTCATAGGTACTTTCCCCTAGTCCCCTCTCCTGTTGGGTCATAGGTACTTTCCCCTAGTCCCCTCTCCTGTTGGGTCATAGGTACTTTCCCCTAGTCACCTCCTGTTGGGTCATAGGTACTTCCCTGGTCCCCCCTGTCGGGTCATGGGTACTTCCCTGGTCTCCTGTTGGGTTATGGGTACTTCCCTGGTCTCCTGTTGGGTTATGAGTACTTCCCTGGTCTCCTGTTGGGTTATGGGTACTTCCCTGGTCTCCTGTTGGGTTATGGGTACTTCCCTGATCTGTTGGGTCATAGGTACTTCCCTGGTCCCCTCCTGTTGGTCCAGAGGTACCTCCTGGCCCCCCCCCCCCCTCCTGTTGGTCCAGAGGTACCTCCTGGCCCCCCTCCTGTTGGTCCAGAGGTACCTCCTGGCCCCCCCTCCTGTTGGTCCAGAGGTACCTCCTGGCCCCCCCTCCTGTTGGTCCAGAGGTACCTCCTGGCCCCCCTCCTGTTGGTCCAGAGGTACCTCCTGGCCCCCCCTCCCTCCTGTTGGTCCAGAGGGACATTAGAGACTCCCCTCTCCTCCTCCTCCCCCTCCGTTAAAAAGGGTCTTCCCCCTCAGGTTGATCCCCTCCCCCTTTAAAAAGGGTCTTCCCCCTCAGGTTGATCCCCTCCCCCTTTAAAAAGGGTCTTCCCCCTCCCCCTTTAAAAGGGTCTTACCCCTCAGGTTGATCCCTGAGTCTGCCTCCTGGCTGATCGCCCGGGGGAAGAGCGAGTGCGCGCGGGAGCAGCTGCAGACCGTGGCCAAGGTCAACGGGTTCCAGCTGCCCCACGCCATGGTGACGCAGCTGCTGTACGACGGCAAGTCCGAGAGCCGGGCGGAGTCCAAGAACGAGTCCCGGGATGGCGAGGACCAGCCGGGCGAGACCAGCCGGTCCATACTCCAGGCTGTCAAGTACCCGAGTCTGAGGAAGAACATCCTTTTGGTCCTGCTGGTCTGGTGAGTGGCTGTCAAGTGGTGGGGGTGGTCTGGTGAGTGGCTGTCAAGTGGTGCGGGTGGTCTGGTGAGTGGCTGTCAAGTGGTGCGGGTGGTCTGTGAGTGGCTGTCAAGTGGTGCGGGTGGTCTGGTGAGTGGCTGTCAAGTGGTGGTGGTGGTCTGGTCTGGTGAGTGGCTGTCAAGTGGTGGGGGTGGTCTGGTGAGTGGCTGTCAAGTGGTGGTTGTTTGGTGAGTGGCTGTCAAGTGGTGCTGATGTCTGGTGAGTGGCTGTCAAGTGGTGGTTGTTTGGTGAGTGGCTGTCAAGTGGTGCTGATGTCTGGTGAGTGGCTGTCAAGCGGTAGTGATGTCTGGTGAGTGGCTGTCAAGCGGTGCTGATGTCTGGTGAATGTCAAGTGCTTCAGGGTGTCATACAGTTACTCGTATGACAAGTGTCATTTTGGTGGCTACCCACCCGTACGTACGAGTAAAAAAAGACCAGGTAAAAAAATAAAAAAAAAAAGATAAAATTAGGGATAAAAAAAAATAAAAAAAAGGATGAAAAAAAAGAGGGAAGGTTTATTTTTCCACCAATCTTCCATCACTCACTACTCCTACCCCAGCAGTTCGCTCTATCTATCTCTCTCTCTCACCCCTTCTACAGGATGATGGGGTACATGTGCTACTACTCTCTCTCTCTCTCACCCCTTCTACAGGATGATGGGGCACATGTGCTACTACTCTCTCTCTCTCTCCTTCTACAGGATGATGGGGCACATGTTCTACTACTCTCTCTCTCTCTCTCCCCTTCTACAGGATGATGGGGTGCATGTGCTACTACGGCCACTGCCAGAACACGGCCCACCTGGGCTCCAACATCTTCACCAGCTACCTGCTGGGGGCGGTGGTCGAAATCCCCTCCTGGTGCGTCCCCTGGCTCATCCATCGCTTCGGCAGGAGGCGTCCGCTCACCTCGGCCTTCCTCCTCTCGGGCCTGGCCGGTTTCGTGTACGCCTTCGTCCCTGCAGGTGGGTCGCGAGTGACCTGTGTCTCCCCTCTCCCCACGCTGGATGGGTAGTAATGACATGTTTTCCTCCAGGAGCAGCCCAACCACTCCCTTGTGGGTGTTGACGTGTTGACTGTTTCCCCGCAGACATGGAGTGGCTGATCCTGACGCTGGCGCTGGTGGGGAGGGCCACCATTACGGGCGCATACTACATCACGTTGCAGTACGGGCCGGAGGTCTTCCCGACGGTGGTGAGGGGCCAGGGCGTCGCCCTCTCAGAGACCCTTGGTGGCGTCGCCATATTCCTCTCGCCTTCCATAGTCTACCTGGTAACGGCTCATCCTCGTTTTCTCTCAATCGTACCCTATCGTTTTCTGTTATTCCTGATTTCCTTGGGGACCTAACTAATTTCATCTTATCTACCACAATATCATCAGCCTTCCTGTATTTGTCCGCTAGTTGCACCAAGTTTTACTTTCCATACTACAATATGGATATCCACACGGGAAATATGTGTGTGTACATCAAATTTTCTTCTCAGAATGGAAATTCTCATCAAGTTTTAGTTTATGCCACCGACAGAATAATGACGCCTTGTACACGTAAAATGACGCAATCTTTCACTGATCATTTCATACTAGCGTAACAAGGCCTTAACGCAACCAATTAAGCTGTTATCAATGAGTGGAAATTTCATTAAGGGAGGGTCGAGGTCCCCACCACTCATATATATATATACATATATGATGCATAAGTTGATTATATTAAATAACTATATTTTTCATGAACTGGATCCAATTGCGATTAAACAATTTATCATGTAAAGAAAAAAAAAAAAACGCACACATATCCACCTAACAGCTTATCACATGGTTACACATGGGACGCCCTGAGCACATATACTCGACCTTAATAATGGCAAATCTTCACACAAACTAAATTTGACGTAAAAGCAAAAGTTCCTAAACAACTTTAGGTAATCAGTTGCAGGGTAATAATGGACTCCTTTTAGAGTGATTCCAATTAATTTGTTTACTGACGATACTAAAAACCTCGATGAGGGGTGACTCACGTAGACGGAGGTAGACAATATGTCTATGAAAAAAACTAAATGAAAATAAATCCTTCCTTTTCAATACTTACACAAAAAAAAAAAATGCGTGATAATTTTCTTTTCTTAACTATAAGAAACAGCAATTACTCCTTCGCTGTCGAATCCCAATAGCCTTTTTTTCCCCTTAAGTACAAATAACGATTCTGGTTTCCTTTAGATCAAACTTTTTATCACTTTATTTCGGATATAAAAATATTAACAAGAAGGGAGCACGGCAGACTCGAAATACTTAAGCTTAAAGGCAGACATTAATCAAAAATACATTTAACATTAACAAAAAATTCTAGGCAGACATTAATCAAAGAATACATTTAACATTAACTAAAAGACTCTATATCTTAAACCTTACCTGTTTGGCAGTCAATAGCGAGTTCAAAACCTCCACCACCTAGTTACACCTAACCTAACTAGTATTTATAAATTCTTACTTTACCTTAGAGACGATATTGCAAGTAGAAATGAAGGAGGAATAATATATCACGAAAATCCACATGGACCTTAGCGAGACAGTAGCACACAGGTGTCGCTACCTCGAACCAGTTCCACGTACAATCCTCCATATTCTTCTTCCTTTCCATTCACCCATATTTAAGGGAAGACTCGTAAATTTAACTCACAAATAAAGAATCACTTTTTGCCTCACTACATTAACTAGTTTGTGTCCTAAGCAGAAAGTTACTGGTCACTGTGTATATAGGTTAGAAAGGTTAACACAAATCACAGAAGTTCACAACACGTCAACCTTCCTCACCAAAGTCCAAAACTATAGACGTAATAAACAAACAAGAAACGATCGTCAATTATTTAAGAAAAAAAGAAAAAAAACAAAAAAAGGTTTTAGGTTTCCGAACCCGTTCGCCGAATGTTTTTGTGTTCCAGTATGATCAATGAGTCACCTTCAGTTTCGAGTGGCATTAGATGATATATGTTAATGATATATGTTAATATGTCATGAAATGCAAATTTGTAATGGTTCTCCTGTCAACCATACTATACCCTGTACGACATACAGTATTTTGGGATTATTCTTGACACTGTATTTTCCACTTGGGTTTAGCTTCAATCTTGCCTTAGCCTCGAAGCTTCGGAACTCTTTGGTTGAGCTTTTATGAGTGCATGAAGGAAATAAGGTATCAAAACATCCGATAAATTTTAATGCATGTGAATATTGTAAGTAAACATTCTTCAAATAAGGCAGCATTCCATTTATATTCTTCCTATCATCAAAGATTCTATTATGGATAATCTAACAAGAGATTTCATGTCTTGGTTCGAAGATCGAGAAATAATACAGTTTCATGCTAAGTTTCCACCATCTCAGAGCCAGTTGAAGTTGCCTATCTCAACATTGGTTAACTAGCAGGGCCGAATTACCCAATCTATAGTACGCTACCACTAATTCAAAACCTCCCGTTGAAATTTACAGACGAAGCTTATAATTTTGGTGAGTAATGTAACTAAAACTCACTTTCCCAATAGATGAAACTATGAAGGTATTCCATCCGTTAATATCCGGTTGAATTCAAGTGGTTATCGACTACTGGGGACAAGCAGAGATAATGCTATTGACAACTAGTGGGGTTAACAAGCGAGAAATCGATACTAATACCTTAAACTTATATATATAATCTATGTGTTTATCATTATATATATAATCTATGTGTTTATCATTATATAATCTATGTGTTTATTATTTACGATAGGGTGAGATCCAGCGGCGAGCCCCGCTCCTGGTTTTCGCAGGGTTGTCGGTGCTGGCAGGGGCTGCCACCGTGCTCCTGCCGGAGACAGGGGGAGTCACCCTGCCCAATACCCTGCCTCAGGCAGAGCAATTCTCCCGCCAAGCCGCCAGACCCTGCTGCAAGTAGGTATTCCAACCACACCCCGTGCAAACTCTCCACTCCAGAGGGTTGTTGGTAAACCTTAGTTAGGAAGGAAGTGGTCCAATATGCTTAAACCTTAGACCTCATCCTTACATCTGTCAGACCTAGGCTTTCCTAACTGCTTTTTATTTCTATTTTTCTTTTAAATCTGTCTATCCCAACCTAGCCTAACCAAATTTCATTCCTCCTTTTTTTCTTTCTACATTACGAGAAAGTTTATTAAACTTCCACACATTAAATCCTGTGCTAACCAAACCTTACAAGGAATTTATTCTACTCCCATACGCTGAAATAAAATGTAGCTAAACTGTATATTAATAAAATACAGATAAATACATTATCTTCGTGAAGATCACCATGTATGGATTTTTTTTTTCTAATTCTGAATTGGGTTACTTAAAGTTAGTCGATTAGGTGGAAAACATGGAAGCTACTGCTTAAAGATATTAAGTTTAGGTTATCACTTCATTGGTAAGTATAATAACTGGTTAAGTTAGGTTATCACTTCAATGGTAAGTATAATAACTGGTTAGGTTATCACTTCAGTGATAAGTATAATAACTGATTAAGTTAAGTTATCACCAGTGGTAAGTATAATAACTGGTTAAGTTAGGTTATCACTTCAGTGGTAAGTATAATAACTGGTTAAGTTAGGTTATCACTTCAGTAGTAAGTATAATAACTGGTTAAGTTAGGTTATCACTTCAGTGGTAAGTATAATAACTGGTTGTTCTGAATGATACACATTACTAGGAACAATAGTTTAGATATATACATTAATGTCTGGGCTAACATTTCGACTAGGAGCAGTAGTTTGGCTACAATTAATGTAGTTTTATGTATTAAATTGGGCTAATCTATCTACGAAAATGTCCACACTAGGATGTTTGTAGGTATGGAAGGAAGTTTAGGGAAATTATCATCCTACAGGTCTAATGATGATGATGACGTTGAGGGCAAGGCTGAAGCTGTGTCTGAAGCCGACCTTTAGAAGCAACCACCTGATTCTGAAACCACTGAAGGAGACGGTCAGGAGTAACCATCATATCCTGAAAACGGATGAGGGAGACTTCAAGAGCAACCAACAAAATCCCTGAAACCGCTAAAGGAAACGTCAGGAGCAGCAAGTCTGTCCCTGAAACAGCTGAGGGAGATATTAGGAGCAACCATCCACCTGAAATGGCTGAAGCAAACATCAGGAGCAACCATCCGATGCTGAAATGCTTGAGGGAGACATCAGAAGCAACCATCTGACCCTGAAACAGCTGAAGGAGACATCAGAAGCAACCATCTGACCCTGAAACAGCTGAAGGAGACATCAGAGGCAACCATCTGACCCTGAAACAGCTGAAGGAGACATCAGGAGCAAAAGTGCTTAAGCTATTTGCCAGTTTAACGCCACCATTCTAATAGCTTCGGATATTCAATCATTATTATTATCATTATCATTATTACTATTATTATTGTTACTATTATCATTAATATTATTATTATTACTATTATCATTAATATTATTATTATTATTATTATTATTATTATTATTTGCAGTTGCAGTGTAGTGTTTAGACAACAAAGTAACAAAGGTGGAGAGTGATTTGGAGCATATTTTATTCTACGATATTAATGCAATAGTAGTGAAGGTTATGATGATCAGGGGAAAAAGTAAGGTTAAATGAACGTAATAATTGGGGAAACACATGTAAAAAAATATATCGAGACCCTATTAAAACCTCACCTAAATTTCCCTTAGAAGTTCAAATTCATAGCAGAAATATATAAGAATATTATTGTCACAGTCACCTGGGGACCGTGTTGAATAAGGGGTGTGTTTGGTATATATTTCGACTGGAAAACTGAAAAGCAAGATAAATCTTGGCTGTTAGAGTGGGGGGAAGATTTTCATGGATTTTGTTGATTTCCTTCTGCCAATGATTCACCTACATTCACATTATCTAACCCCACGTTTTCCCTGATCTTCATGACCCTCACCTCCTTAATCACCTCATTTAATATCGTAAAATAAGACGTAATACACTGCATTACCCTCCATCGCTCTCGCTCTGTACTCTCAAATGTTTATTATCATTACAAAACAAGAATGCAATTAAGAGTGGCGGAACTAAATGAACAAATTACCACCATGTTCACGTTTTGAAGATGACAGTAATAACCAAGTGGACCTGAATGCCCGATAAAGACATTGGGAAACATACCATCTGAACCTGAGTGCCTGCAGTGGAAATCAAAACCAGCTGTTTGATTCGGAACGTCTTTTGAAGCAGATCAAGGGTTCCATGTTATACCATGGACCTGTCTCGATCTTTGAATGTCGGAAATGGACCTTTGGATAGTTGATAATGTTGTGTCCACATTTCTTAATTAAATATGGTTCTGACGAATTATCAATAAATATAGTTCAATAAATTTGGGCTTTGATTTTCCTTAATGTACCTTTGTAAAATACTCGCAAAGGGTTAGGCCTGCCTCTGTATACGCCGAGTAAAAAGTCAACTTTGGCGAGGGCGTATCATGGGCGTACAAGAACTCACTCCAAAAGAATCCATCCTTTCCCTAATACTGATCGTAACGCAGCTTCGAAGCTGCAGAAAACCCGAAGAGGCATCTAGAATGCTACGTTGGGATGAGTGAAATAATGAATCACTGAACTGAAGCTTTGAATCACTGATACACACCCGAACCGCTTTACCAAAAGCCGGTGTTTTCGTCGCCGATTCGAAACATCGAATCTCTTGAATTATGATGAACCTGTACTAAACACACATATTTACAATAAAAACAAATAACTGAATCAAAATCACCACCAAACCACTGCACTGAGATTGATTCATTCCACTGAAATATTGAACTAGCACCAAAATTATCATACTAAATACTGAAGTACTGATTCACTTTCAGGAAACATTGAACTATTGAAATGAAACTCATGCACCTTATGGAAACATGAAGATTCTGTACCAGGAAATTACATATTGCTAAGCACTATAGTATACCTAAACGCTTTTTTTTTTTTTTTTGGTAGCAAGTTGCAGGCAACCAATCAACAAATACACTACCGTCTCAGGTTGAATGAAAATTAATGAAGATAAGGCACCGAACCAGTACTGCAGTGGCTATCACATTCCCTTCCCTGGTACAGGTTACTGTCTTTTATCCCTCCAACCCCAACTACAACAGAGTTGCCAGCATTTCTAGACATGTACAGTACTTGATAACATGACCCTTCCACGAGTCTTCATCTTAAATTTCAATTTTTTCCTGTCTTTATATGCAATTAATGGAAGTACAACTACTACTTCTTTTCTGCACTGAGTTGGAATGATGCAACTAGTCAAGGAGAGGTTGAAGAGACATCAAACAACCGGAACTCCACTTTACGTCCACCTCCACTGCTCTTAAACCTTGCTCTTTCTCTTAACTACTTTTACAATATTCGTAGCCTTAGATATCTATCCTCCGCTTTGCTGAACACCACTTGTCTACTTCTACCCCGTCAGAATACTCTTAGCCAAAGAAACTAAAGTTTGAGAGGCAAATTAAAACTACGAACCAGATGTAATTGTCAGATCTGGCTAAACGATTTAAAATAATCATATCACAGCTCGCCTAAAAGTAAGCACTGATATTATCTAATCAAAACGAATCACAATAATTCTACGTCCTGTCATTGTACATGATTAAATCTGTACTAAAAAGGATGCGCAGTTATAAACCTCCACTTAGCAGCAGTTATAATCTATTACGGCACAGTCATAGGCGGTAATAGTAGAAGCGTAATTGTTAGTATAATCAGTCATAACTGATTTATGTTCTACTATGGTACTTTATTACATCTGTTCTACTATCTATTTTTTACGTAATGAATATGTGAACTTAAAGTGCTTTTAGTTATGTTTTCACATCTGTATTTTTAGTCACTATAGTCTATTTGTTCCAAAGGTGGCTATACAGTTGCTTTATCATTATTTCTGTATCTGATCTTTTCTCACACCACAAAAAGGGGGTACAATGATAATTATCACTTTCTAGTAAAAATGAAAAGAGAAAATCAATGTAGGCGAGGTCCAATCAAAGCCATTCTGCTTCTCAGTCGTGTGTGAGATAGGCTAATGCAGCATTCTGCACTTAGAAACAGGAAAATCAGATTATATTACCACTGTGAGTCACCAGACAGCATGACTCTCATTGTTAATGATGCCATCATTTGTTCTCATGTTATCGGTGATAGTCAGACATACGAATACTTAGCCCCTGGATCAAAATTGATGGTAAATATTCAGAAGGATTGGAGAAAGGTTATTACAGGGAATTTAGCGAGCAGGTGGGAAGTCTATTTTGAGAAGGCCATGTTATTTCTCCTTTTTTTTTTTTTTTTGCGTGTTTCCATGCCACTGTATAAGCGAGATAAGTCTATTTATATCGAGGAGGGTCCCCCCAACTGAGGTATATCAAGATCTACACGCCATTTTATTTGCTTTTATCAACTTAACTGAGGCGTTGGATAACCAAGTACACTCGACCCCGAGATGAACTCTTTGGGTAGAATAATCTCAACTTGAACTCTGGTAATCTTGACTATACGACTTGAACTAAAGATGGCAACGAGTAAACATGAAGTAATAATGTTTTCTCGCTAGTCATGTTTAAATTCTTAGCTCGTCCCCAAACCCCAGAGACGTCAAAGTCCCAGTCTCTTAAATGGTGAAATCGAGCATTTTCCTAGTCAACAAGTCTTCTCATGCACTAATTCATATCTAGTTATGTAATCATCATCAACACAAGGGCCATACACGCAGAGTTGCCTAGGGTTTGAAAATGATCTTTAATATACGGTAATATTAACAGTCAATGACTCCTCTCAATCTATCTATATAACTATAGGCCAAATGTAATCCCTAAGGAAACCAAGATTAGGTCAGTAAATATTCGACAATTGCTGAAGCAAATACAGAACAGTTTTTTTTTTTTTTTTAAACTATTCGCCATTTCCCGCGTTAGCGAGGTAGCGTTAAGAACAGAGGAATGGGCCTTTGAGGGAACATCCTTACCTGGCCCCCTTCTCTGTTCCTTTTGGAAAATTAGAAAACAAATAATGAGAAGGGAGGATTTCCAGTCCCCCACTCCCTCCCCTTTTAGTCGCCTTCTACGACACGCAGGGAATACGTGAGAAGTAAAGTTCACATTGGCTAGGGTCTGCAACCTTATAAGTTAAAAGCTTTGAGAGAGTAAATGGTAGTATTTCTTTAACTGACACATGATCCTTTGTTCGTATGGGGTGAATGAACAGTAAGAATATTGGACTGAAAGCTAATTTGAAGATCCCAATGGAGTGATTCGAGTTGCAATATTCGGGAAGATATACTAGTACAATGTATGATTAATCATTCCATATCGTTAAACACATGAAATGGAGTCATTGGCTCCAACATCTTCAATTATCCTGCAGCATTAAACGTTAATTATAAGATTTTAAGGTAGAATTATATGGCAAACATCTCCAGTGGAAACAAAGACTTGCACTATATTTAGGGACCAAGAGAAGATCCATTCTCGTGACATTTGGGTTTCTGAAAGAAGTAATAATAGGTGTCAGTAAGTGGTCAAGAAAAATCCATTCTTTTTTTAGGATCAGGTCTCACAAAACAGGGGTAGAAACGAATCAACACACTAGCTTTTCCATCTCAACTCCATAATGGTCAAAAACAAAGTTAAAGGCTCTGGAACCAGCTTATCATTATCAGTTTATCTGTCTGCACACGGCCCATGGCACAGATCAGCCAATGGCCACGAGAGCCAGCCACTTCACTCAAGGCCTTACCCCTTCGTCACACCAAGGTCACTACAGATGAGCCAGCTGTCTCTCAACGACTTATCTTCACCGAAACTAAAATTGTCAGAACAAATGCACGGAGACACGTAACCCACACGAGGCGAGATAATGAGGCCATATCACCTAGCCTCATTGCACGATAAATGGATACATATTTCTTTCTCTTTCATTCATACTATTCGCCATTTCCCGTGTGAGCGAGGTAGCGTTAAGAACAGAGGACCGGGCCTATGAGAGAATATCCTCACCAGGCCCCCTTCTCTGTTCCTTCTTTTGGGGAGGAGGGGAGAAAGACTGAGCCTGAGGGAAAATCCTCATTTGGCCCCTTCTTTGTTCCTCATTCTGGAATAGTAAAACAGGAGAGGATTCCCCGACCCCCATCCCATTTAGTCGCCTTCTACGACATGCAGGTAATACGTGGGAAGTATTCTTTCGCCCCTCACCCCCATATATATATATATATATATATATATATATATATATATATATATAACGCAATGCAATTGACTAGTAAGTGCTCAGTGTCTTCTGTATGGTAGATGCAAGGTTGGGATGAAGTGTCTTGGGGTATGATGAAACAATGTGTAGTGCAGTAATGGGTGCTGGCCACAGTGTAAGCAGGGGAGACTCATCTTTTTTCAAGGGAGTGTCGCTTCTGATGTGTGACTGTCCATTGGATTCGAGTTCAAGACTGAGATGAGAGGTCAGTTGCTTTGGGGTGGGGGTTACTGAAGTGCACAGTCTCGTTCAACAACCTCTCTCCAAAGGAGTCTACTACTTATCCTCACTACAATAAGTAGCTCAGCCTACATTCATACGAGGTGGTCAATAAAGTAAAAGAATTTCCCTAAATCTATCCATCAATTGTCAGAGACGTTATGAAACCAAACAGTTACTCTTACGTATATATTTGTTTCAACTACCAAAATGTACTCTCTCTCTCTCTGTCTATATATATATATATATATATATATATATATATATATATATATATAAAAAAAAAAAATATATATATATATATACTGGTTTTGTATCTTTCATGATCACTAAGCCATTAACGGCAACTTAGTTATTAGTGCATTATCATATAACTTGTCTACTGTTGTGAAAAGGGTTCCATAAATAGCAACAAGTTAATCGTGTTCCAAACAAATAATAAATGAATTATACAGACTTTTTTTTTCTACTACATTGAGTTAGATAAAGTTACTTAGGTAAATACAGTAAATTAAGGTTTACATTGGTTAAAGTTAGCTAAGGATCACAGTGGTACAGTCGTTGTTAGCTAGGATTTACAGTGGTACTGTTAAATTAGCTAATGTTTTCCTTCGTACAGTAAGTTTAACTAAGGTTAGCACAGGTACAGTAAGTCATTTAAATGGGTGCAGTGAATTAGCTAAGCTTTATACAGGTACAGTAAGGTGGCTAATGTGTAAACTGGTACAGTTAGGTAGGTAGGATTTACACTGGTACAGTGAAGTGGCTAATGTGTACAAACTAGCACAATAAAATAGCTAAGTTTTACACTGGTACAGTGAGGTGGCTAATGTGTAAACTGGTTCAGTAAAGTTGCTAGGCTTTACACTTGTACAGTAAGGTGTAAACTGGTACAGTAAGGTAGCAAAGGTTTACACCGGTACAGTGAGGTGGCTAAATTTTACACTGGCACAGTAAGTTAGCCAAAGGTTTACACTGGTGCTGGAAGTTAGCGACGAGTTACACTGGTACAGAAAGTTAGCTATGGTTTACAGCTCACGGTATATCAGCTGATGCTTATTTTAGTACAGAAGTTAGATAACATATGCATGGCTAAAGTAACTGAGTTCACTTTTCCGCAGGTGCGGTAACTATACTAAAAAGTTACTTCCACAAATCTAATAAGTAGGGTCACCTCGCCTTATTTTTGTTTTCACAAATGTAGAAATGGAGTTCATGTCTCAAATACACACATGCCTTTTATTTCTCAACACCAGATCTATTTTTCTCTTTCTGGTTTTACCCCTTGAGCACGACGATATGGACTCTTTTTATCTTAGAGTGAGCTTTTGAAATGAAATGCAACAGAGGTGTTATAGAGCGATGTAGATATTTCTCTCTACTGTTATAAAAAAAAAAGAACGAAAATGATGCAGTATGCCAGGGGTGTGTGTGTGTATGTCATTTTGCAGTCCCTGACTCAAGGTCTGGACATACATAAACAGTCCTTTGGTTATCTTTCTTTATCTAATCGAGTCTCTTTATCTCCCATTATTTGCCCAGTCACACAAATGTGAACATTATCGCTCGCTCTTACTCACCCTAACTTTCGAAATGGAACGCACCTGGGGCCTCCTTAAAAGAAAAAAAAAGTTAAAACACTTGGGAACTGATAAACTTGCTTTTTTAATAAACTCATGGGTCGTATCGCCGTGCCTAAGGGTCGTTCTTCGTGCTCTAGGTGGGTCGTACTGTCGCTCATGGGGTGGGGAAAAGCGTTTGACCAACCACCTTTTTCCTTTTTTTCCCCCTTCCAAGTGGTGTGTTCTTCCTCCTCTTGTGGGAAGGTCAGCTGCCCCCTCTTTTCCCATCCTCACACCACCCTATGGCAGTGGGATAGGCAGCCCCATGTCCCTAAGAACCTCCTCCATGCAGGTCAGGAGATGCCTCATGTCCTCCGGGAACAGATGTCCAATATTCCCGACCCGGATGCACTCCGCCTTCGTCGCCTTGCCCGGGTAGATGACCTGGCCTGCGGGCACAACAGAGGCGAAGCAACAGAGTTTAATAATAAAGTGGTTTCTAAACTGAAAAGAAAATTAATACTATATATTTCTTCTGGGGTGACATTTAACAATGACCAGTGTTGTTAAGGAGGATCTTCTTGGGGTATAATCTGCCAGCACAGTGGCACAATTCTTGTGTATTGCGTCCCAGTCCTTAACAGGTTAAAAAAAGGTCACGCCGTCTTACTAAATGCATACCATACACTTAGAGTATTCATGTGACACGCAGATGCATCTGTCACGTTATGGCTCGTGTTGCAACACACCAATCTAGCAAAACCAGGGTTTGAGAGGCTAAAGCAGGACAGCCAGCGGTCGACCAACTCAATCTGTTATTCTCTTCAATGGGGCTGGGAGTCTGGTCTCTGTTTCTCTCTCTCTCATATATATATATATATATATATATATATATATATATATATATATATATATATATATATATATATATATGAATGAAGTGCATATGAACGCGCATCTTCATAGAACATACAAACCTCCAACAGCCAGGATCGAACCCGGGACCCCTGTGCCACAAGGGGAAATGCATTCCTGCCTGTGGCACAGGGGTCCCGGGTTCGATTCTGGCTGTTGGAGGTATATATATATATATATATATATATATATATATATATATATATATATATATATATATATGTATATATATATATATATATATATATATATATATATATATATATATATATATATATATATATATATATATATATATATATATATAACAAACCTCACCTTTGTCAGAGAGCTTGGAGTACAGTTCCTTGAAGTCAAACTTCTCGTGCTTTGGGACGAGGAAGGATGTAATAATGAACCCAGAGTCTTTCTCTGCAACCAGTTGCTTGAATCCCAACTGCTTCATACCTTCCACGAGGATGGCCCTGTTCTCCTTGTACCTGTATCGAAATACTAAGTTAGGTCAACCCAGGTCAATCACCCTAGTTAGGGTACCAAGAGTTCAAAGCGTTATGCATATCAAGTCTATACTATATATATATGTGCCTGAACCACATTTTAAAGCCAGGGTTAAAACTTGGAAATATACAACTGATGAAACTTACTTTAAGAAAATGATAAGGTAGGCTTTAACCTAAATTATGAATATTCATGATTTTTTTTTTCCTTTTTACGTTTTCTTATCTAATGAACGAAACGAAACCAGAACCATCATTTTAATTTCAAGTTCTTGAATTACGATCATTCAACAAAATGCTTAAGAATCTTGGAAATAATGGTCCGGTCTGTTGTGATGAGATTAAGTTTGGAGCTAAAAAACTACAGAAGTTCGGCCCAGATCCTGGAAAATACCGAACCAAGGAGTGGTTTCTAGAGAAATCTAAATCCAAACTAGTCCCTCATATTCAAAAAATACATAAAACAGATGAATGTACAGCAACTATCATAGTCAGTACATATTAGTCCATGACTAACGCATTGGTACTTCCCCTACCTATGCCAGACAACTGATGGAAAGTATTTACTCTTATCTAAACCAACTCAAGAGATAAATGCTCACCTGAACTGATTCAAATAGATTAAAATACAAGCCTCACCTTTCGGCTCGGGCTTGGAGGCCGCCCGATGCCTGGTACTGGCGAAGGGCCGTGCTGAAGGCTACTATGGTATGGGTAGGTGGAGTGAAACGGAATTGTCCTGTGGACTCGAAGGTTATATATTGATCCACCAGGTCCAGGCTCAACACCCGACAGTTCCCTGGTAAGAAGAGGAGATGGTGGTGACTGATGATGACTGACACACGTCTGGTTACTTTAAAAGAGAGAGAGAGAGAGAGAGAGAGAGAGAGAGAGAGAGAGAGAGAGAGAGAGAGAGAGAGAGAGAGAGAGAGAGAGAGAGAGAGAGAGACGTATCTTGATAACGACATTCAATCATTAGGGTTAGAAACTCGTAGAACAACACCTAAGAGATTTCGCAATAGCGACAGATTTGAAGAAGTTTAGTATCTTTAATTACATCACTTACAAACAACAATGAAATATTCAAAACAAATCTTATGGATTTTTCAAGTTATAATGTCTTATATCAATGCAAAATAACCTTTATATTTCTACTGTATTCTAGGCACTTATGGTCACTTTAATAAGGAACACCAAGTTTTTAAGTTCTAAATGTGTCATAAAAGCGAGATCTATACCAGACCTGAAAAAAAAAAACATTGAAATGTTATATAATGGCCAATAAACAAACAAATACCATATAGTGATTAGGGTAAACTTATTATGGAAGGCTTGAAAACCCCATTCACTTTACTCCCTTTTTTAATGTCATTCCGCTATTAACATATGGCAAGGAACCCGACCCTCACACCCTTATCACCATTATTCTTCAATGAAAATCAACATCAGCTAAAGATCAGTTAATTCAGCAGGATGGGGGTGGAAATAAATAAAATAACTCACGCATTTCGGGACCGACAGCAAACTACGACTCAAGCTAATCGTCCACCCGAAAAATTTTCCTTCACGACCTTTCGTCTCTTTTTGTTTTTCTTTTTCTCTAGTTACACGAAGGCCAAAAAATTTTGGGTGGATCTCGAGATAGGGATGGACACACAGCCTTTCTTTCTCTCTTACCGACCTTGACAAGAGAGGAGGTGTTGTTTCCTGCAGATGGCGAAGGAAAATCCTGGTACGCCCTCGAGACATTTGTTGGCGGAGGAGACGAGGTAGTCGATGCCAGCGCCATCTATGTCCACCGGGATGGCGCCGAAGCTGCTCATGGCGTCCACAATCAAGGCGGCCTCTGGCCTCACGGGGAAGAGAATATTATCACAACCATATAACCCACTGCATCGAAAACACTGCGACTGAGTACGGGAATAATACACATCTTACAAATGTATATATTAAACACAGTTTTGTAAGCATGGACACTGTTAGTCAAGGTTTTACGAGAATATTCGCTGATAACTTTCGTCCAATGACTGCTACCTTAATTATCATATTCCCTCCATGACTTGTAAATAAAACACTTTTACAGAACGTAAACAAAACTGTTGCCATTGAAAAATCGACTGGCCATAACCACCCTTAAGCACATGTAACGTTCAATGATAGGCACCCACCCTGTGTGATACCACAACGTGAAATTCCCTCCTGGAACTAGCAGACACTTCAAATTTATTCCACATGCCTCTTTTAAGCTCCGTTAATCCCTAATCCTGAATCCACTAATCCTCTCTGACGACATCAGACTTCAGGGATTCTACTAAGTCTCCCTAAAAGTTCCACCACATCTTCAAAAAAAAAAACCCCAATCAAGTCTCCCTGATTTGCTACTCTTTGACTCCCTGGGCGCCATTAATAATCCTTAAGACTCCGCCAAGCCTTCCTAGAGTCCATCAAGCCTCCTTGGACTCTACCAAACCTCCCTGGACTCCACCGTACCTCCCTGGACTCTACCAAGCCTCCCTGGACTCTACCAAGCCTCCCTGGACTCCACCAAGCCTCCCTGGACCTCACCAATCCACCCTGGACTCTACCAATCCACCTTGGACTCCCACCAAGCCTCCCTGGACTCCACCAATCCACCCTGGACTTCCGCCAAGCCTCCCTGGACTCCACCAAACCACCCTGGACTCCACCAATCCACCCTGGACTCCACTAAGCCTCCCTGGACACACCCCCCCATCAAACTAAGGGGGGACACACAGCACGCGCGAGACTCACGTGGTTGATGGAGACGGACGAGGTGGCCTACCACCTCCACTGGGTTGACCACGCCGCTAGACGTCTCACAATGGACTATACTGACGGTGGTCCACCTTTCCCCGGACGCCAGCAGTCGCTCCACCTGAGGGAGGGAGGGAGCGGGGCCGATACCGGCTGGGTCAATGACGCTACCTCCGGGTAGGACCGGATAGGCTGCTGCTACACCACCACTTCCACTTGTTACCACTACCCTAAGCTACTTACAACTCTTTATAATAATGCCCCAAGCTACTAACAACTCTATAATAATGCCCTTAGCTAATAACAACTCTATAATAATACCCTAAGCTACTTACAACTCTTTATAATAATGCCCCAAGCTACTAACAACTCTATAATAATGCCCTAAGCTAATAACAACTCTATAATAATGCCCTAAGCTACTTACAACTCTTTATAATAATGCCCTAAGCTAATAACAACTCTATACTAATGCCCTAAGCTAATAACAACGCTATAATAATGCCCTAAGCTAATAGCAACTCTATAAATGCCCTAAGCTAATAACAACTCTATAATAATGCCCTAAGCTAATAACAACTCTATAAATGCCCTAAGCTAATAACAACTCTATAATAATGCCCTAAGCTAATAACAACTCTATATAATAATGCCCTAAGCTAATAACAACTCTATACTAATGCCCTAAGCTAATAACAACTCTATAATAATGCCCTAAGCTAATAACAACTCTATAATAATGAGGCCTTATTAACACCCAGTGCACTGTGGTTTACCCATTAGACCTACTCGTGAGTGAGACTGAAAATGATAAGGATAAAATACTCATGAGACTCAAAAATGACATGTTACAACCACTCGTAAGTGACACTCAAAATGATAAGGATAGTAAACTCATGAGACTCGAAAATGACATGGAAAGTAAACTTGGCTTGAGAACCCACCGTCGGTACATGGATGGGCTGGTCCTCGGGGAATTCGAGGAGCGTCATCTCGAGGCCGGCGTGTTTACACATCTTCCCCATACGCTGGCCGTACGCCCCGTTGACCAGCACCAACACCTACGCGAGAGATGTAAGGCGTTATGAGGAACCAGGGGATATAGAGATGATATAAAGCGAGAAACTTACGCAAGAAAATGATATAAAGCGAGAAACTTACGCAAGAAAATTATATAAAGCGAGAAAATTGTATAAAGCGAGAAACTTACGCAAGAAAATGATATAAAAGAAGAATTTCTTTCAGTATACGTGTTGGATGAATGGGGCACAATGACCGAGGACATGGTTTATGCTCAAAACATGCATGAATTTAAAAGATTATGACATTTAAGAATGTTCAAGAAATGGGACCCTAAAGTGGTAACTACACACAAATTCATGATATCAGTTCAAGTCTATAAACGTTCAAACAGGCACAAATTACATATAATAAACTACGAAATTAATTATTTACCTTTGCTACTTATATGCAAGACACATTTCTCACCTTAAGTGGGTTTTTGGCAGAAATATTCGAGATTGGAGATCACTTTAGCGTTTCCTTGATCTATTCTCTATTTTTCTATACAAGATATAGTGCATAGGATAACTCTAATGTACATTTAACTTGGTGTGTTTTAAAAGTATCGTGTGGAAATATCAAAAGCATCTAGATCTGGACTTGGGTTTAAGCTAAACCCAAGAACAAGATTAAAGTTATAATCAATACGAGCAAAGTTAAACGTATGTGGTAAACAAACTTGAAAATAACAATCTTTATATATATATATATATATATATATATATATATATATATATATATATATATATATATATATATATAAAGCCACTTAAATTTCCTTGCTGAAAATTGTCACTGGAACACCAAGAGATAACAGATAAGGATTTAATGTGATCTTGTGATAACTGGCTTTTTAGGTGAGGCAAGGAATTTTTCACACCTCTTTGAAATGGTTGTAGATAGCGTAACCTTTGATGTACGCAAACCAGATTTTGCCACCTTTGAAAAAATGGCGTAGATAGCCTAGTCGTATTTGACGTCTTTGAAAATAATGTAGGTAGGCTAGTCTTTGACGTCAGTGAAATAAAGTGTAGGTAAGGTAGTATTTGACATTCCGGAAAACAGGTTAGATAGCCTAGCTATGGTGGGGGGGTCGTTTTGAAACTGGTTTAAACAGCGTAATAGACGTCTTTTGTAAATGGGGATGACAACCAACCAAAATCTGTATTTGAAAATGGTTTGCATAGCTACATAACCTAGTATACCCTAGCCCTTTGCTCTGTACGTATCTTCAAACGAGTTGGATCCAAAAAGCTTTCAAATCTGTGGCCAATTTTTTTTTCTTTCGGACCACTTTCAGGGATAAGCTTATTCTTGTACAAACAGCTTTACCCGACTTCAGCTTTAGCGGTAAAATA
This sequence comes from Panulirus ornatus, assembly GCF_036320965.1. NCBI lineage: Eukaryota > Metazoa > Arthropoda > Malacostraca > Decapoda > Palinuridae > Panulirus > Panulirus ornatus. The sequence goes on along the minus strand of NC_092263.1, from coordinate 12,908,249 downwards.
GTGCTTTGCCTTTGGCTTCGCCAAAATCTACCTGTGAATTTATAACTTCCACCTAAACCCAAATACACTCCTGTATTCGTATCTTAAGTGTCCCTAACTGCTTTATTATTGCCTTCCAAATTTCAGCGTTAAGAATTATACTTACAGTCAACTTACACTTGATCAAGTGTGATTCAAAGGCTTTATTAAAATTACTTTACTCATAATCTGTATGCCACTTTCCCTTTTCTCTATTCCTCTATTATTCCCATAACTCTTATTCCTTCTTAAAACTCTTCTCCCTCTTTCCCATTTTTCCTCGACTACTCACCTTGGCTCCTTGCCTTGGAGATGTGGTTTGCAACACCGCCTCCACACAGTACGTGCCCGACCCTTGTAGCAGCACAGCTGTATAATCCTCGGGGTTCACCTAAACAAAAACAAATAAAAACAAATAAAAAGCTGTCATTGTTGTTTGGAAAGGGGGGGGGGGGGGGGTGTGAAAGGAAGTTTACAGTTACAACGAAGTGGATACAGGAAGGAAGGCAAGAGAAGTCGGTCATTAAGATAGAGGACAGTGTGTATAATAAACTACAGAATAAGGCAGTTTACAGATAGAAAATACAATCCAATAATTACACAAACAGGCTATTGATAAGTCATCCATAACATGCTAATCATCCTTCAAATCAAAGTCAGCCAGAGCAGTTAAGCTACTAACTCATAAACATTAAAGGAAAAACAAAATTTCACTGATAAAAAAACATAAAATGGTTAGTTCGGTACAAATGATTTAGCTCAAAAAGAAAAAAAAGGGTGGGAAGGGGGTGTTATTGTTTTTGTCCAATCGTCTTAGAGAAAGATCTAGTCATTTGAAAAAATAAAAACAAAAGTGCTCAGGAAAGCGGGTCATATAATCACTCAAAAAAAAAGTAGCAGGTTGCTGATCGAAAGAGTAATATACAAAGAAATTTAGAGGCGAAAAAAAAGACATGAAGAATCGATAACAATTGTCTAGCATTATATAGTGGTATCACAATATGGTAATTAAGTCAATGTTAGACCCGGAAACATCTTTTTTTTTTCAGCTGAGACGGTACGGGCAATTAAGGCCCTAATCAAGGCCATCTCATTAGGGTTATTATCGACCAACCCCTTGGGAAAAGGATGAACAGCTGGGTTGACTGTGGACCGACTGTGCGGCAACCTGGATTCGAACCTATGCAAAACAAAGACTCAAGACAAGATCCCGACCGAGGTGACATGGGTATTTACGTATATCTCAGATTCAAAATCCTGTGACTTTGAACAGGTTCGAATCCTGGTAGCGGCAGTCGACCCACACTCAGCCTACGTGTTCATCCCCCCCTTCGAACCGAGAGACCGCTGTATCAATCCGCCAGAACCCCCGTTATGCGCTGTTGCCGCTTATACTAGTAAACAACAACAGAAGACGATAAAATTTTTTTTTTCCCCCTTGGTTCGTTTATCACTCAAGTCCATACATGTACGCTTCTGAAATGGATAAGGCTCACTGTAACCTGCACAAAACAACCACTTAACCTGCAATGACTTTAAGGGCCCCTAACCTGTAATGACTTTCAATAAACACCAACTGACCTATAATGGCATGTGGTTTTGGTTTTGTTGACCATGACCTCCAGTGAGGATTTTGTTAATCAGTTGTGAAGTTCATCCAAACCTGTAAAGATGTTCATTGCGGATGAGTGACCAGTAATAATCATTTTCTCTCTTTTTTTTTTTTTTGACGACCAACTGACCTGTAATAATTACATTGTGAACCTGTAACGACTCTTGACATTATCTTAACTGACCTGCTGGATGGGACTTGGCTGACCTGGGCTATTTCGAGGAGCGACTGACGGACGTACGTGGTGCACGCCATGAACTGCTTGCCCCTGGAACCTAGGTCGACCAACATGGCTTGTTTCACGGCGGGCGACGTGCACAGTGGCCCTGGGGTGAACAGCTTCTTGCCTATTTAGGGGGAAGAAGAAGCCAGCATACAGACTACTGTGTAGGCTCACACACGGCACTGCGCGTGCGCAAAAAACCACCAGGAGTTAATACGCAACACAGATACAAGCTTAATCCGTGCTATATGCAAGTTATACACAGGGTAGAGAATGGTTGTGTAGGCCTTCATATAGCCTACATATACTTTTCCAGAAGAAGGAACAGAGAAGGAGCCAAGTGAGGCCCAGTCCTCTTAGTTCTTAACGCTACCTCGCTAACGAGGGAAGTGGCGAATACATATATATTCCTAATATATATATATATATATATATATATATATATATATATATATATATATATATATATTTGTGTGTGAACAAACCTACAATCTATTCATATAAGTTTTTCATACACGCGCTCTCACACAATACACCCTCAACACACACAGTTGTTCTATGGCTTATACACGTACAATGTACAGTCAAGTGCACGTTGTGTATACAAGGTGTGGCATGGCACACGAGATACCAGGTATTCGAAAGCGTCGCTATTCAAATTATACATTCAATTCAACCTTATCTTATCATCACCTTGGGAATGGATGAGGGGGGAGTGGGGGGTTAGGTCGGTTGGTACGTTGTGTGGGCCTATAATAGGCCTAACGCCTCTGGCCCTCGACGTACAATATTGGCCCATTGATCCCACGTTATTAAAGGCGTCGATGGAAAATATATTCTCAATACACACAGTAACACGAGCTATGCAAGAACTTGCGTATCATGCCAGACATATACATACCCTCAGCTTCAACAGTGTCGATGACCTACGCAAATTTGGGTAAGCTCTTCTCCAAAAAACCTACGCACATTATAATCACAAATTAATCCATAGTTACCCTATCACAACGTGAACTTTATGAGCAATTCTTGTCCATATATATATATATATATATATATATATATATATATATATATATATATATATATATATATATATATATATTGGAAAGGATCACATTTTTGCGCGTGATCAAGATATTCCTATGAGTCCAAGGGGAAAAGGAAACACGAAAAGTTCCCAAGTGCACTTTCGTGTAATAATCACATCATCAGGGGAGAGACAAGAGAGAAATATAACAGTCAGTTGATATACATCGAAGAGACGAAGCTAGGACGCCAGTCGGACAATCACATGTTTACCAAATGGCGTCCTAGCTTCGTCTCTTCGATGTATATCAACTGACTGTTATATTTCTCTCTTGTGTCTCCCCTGATGATGTGATTATTACACGAAAGTGCACTTGGGAACTTTTCGCGTTTCATTTTCCCCGTGGACTCATAGGAATATCTTGATCAGGCGCAAAATTGTGATCCTTTCCAATATGTATATATGTGTGTGCCATTACCTTTATAAGTGTTCATTCCCCTGCTTGAAGAAGAGGAAAGAGACGATACTGGCGTTGGGGTGGGTCCCATCGTGGCCTTGAGGACAATACGGTGTGCACCAGTTCCACCCTTGGTCCCGACTGACTAGCCAACCCGCCTCACACACGGTTTTATCCTCAGGGATTATACAAGTGCACGATAATTACACCCTTTTAGACTACGTCTCCTCCTCCGAGAACCCCTTGTGGAGGCTGTTCGTACGATAATTTCCGTCTTTCGTGTGATACGTAGCTGTAGGCGATGATGTCTCAAGACTATGATTGTAACTACACATCAGTTAGTGTATATATATATATATATATATATATATATATATATATATATATATATATATATATATATATATATATATATATATATAGAGAGAGAGAGAGAGAGAGAGAGAGAGAGAGAGAGATTTACGATCACGAACGCGATTCGTGCCGACATCACGCATTTCCAACCGCACACAAAATATAAAATCGTGGAGAAACTTCACCTCTTATCAGGTCAACCTAACTCTGCTGGTGGTCTGCTCTCGCCACATTGCACCAGTTACTAAATATTTCACATTATTCTTATCTCAGAAACCGCTGGGGTCGGCCGATTGGGCGTCTATCAAGTTCTAATTAATATTGACGTGCCGACGCAACATCAAATATGGCCGTCATAGATCGTGTCTCATTGGCTGAAAGTTCAGTCACCTTCCACTCGGACACCACTTAATAGATTGAACTGAAACTTTACGTAAGTGGTTGGTGGATGGTTTTCTCTGGTATATACTCTTTTTAATAAAACATGTCCGTCATGAGAGCTGTATAGGCTCACTTTGAACCAGTTTTGTCATTTTCATAGCGGTTCTGGGAATAAGGCATTTCCCGGCTACACTAATAGCCAGAGAAAATGCACGGATAAAGAGGAAAGACTATGAATGCAAGTTGATAAACCCCCCTGGCGGTGGAGGGTAAGATTATGATTACTTAAGGAGACTAATCGCCATGAATAAAGGACCAACTATCATGGAGTCACGGAACCCTAAAGATAACTGTGGTCCCTGGGTCACTTCGCCTTGCATCTCCATGGCCGGACGCCTGTAACTGCATACAAGAATTCTGATTGATAAGACCGAGACAAAACACATCGCTTGAGCAATGTCAACAAAGTCCACCCCCCCCCCCCCAACACACACACACACACACACACACCAGGCAATACTCGGCCAGCTGCTGCGTCTCATGATTTGTCGTGTGGCCGTCGGCAACTCAAGGGTGGGCCGCTTTGATAACTCTTTCTTTCCCTACACCTCGAAGCTTTGGAACTCTCTACCTTCTCATGTTTTTCCCAATAACTATGACCTGGCACATCTTAAAAAAGACAGGGTTTTTTTTCACCTCCTCCAAAATTGGTAAATAATACTTTCCCTTGTCTTTCCTTTTTCTCTTTCATCATTCCCTCTATATTTCAATTAAGGTCCGGCCTTGATGTGGACTTCTGGTGCCTTCAAAAAAAAAAAAAAAAAAATTGTCTTAAAACCATATTCCCTCCCACTTTCACAACGACAAAATGTTTCACATCATCTACAGTCATATGTACAGTAGTAGCAGAGCCGCGATTTGTTAAAAGACAATTAGAGAGCGGAGGACATGACCTCAATGAGGAAATTATGGGAAAGGAATGGTTTGAGCGAAGTTCTCCGTAGCTCCGGCAAAGGCAACCAACTGACCTCACACTAGATTATACAATTACCACCAATAGAACACTTCTACCACCGCATACCCCTTCCCATTGATGTATAAAGCAACTATATATATATATATATATATATATATATATATATATATATATATATATATATATAGTTGCTATTTAAACTATTCGCCATTTCCCGCGCCAGCGAGGTAGCGTTAAGAACAGAGGACCGGGCCCCTGAGGGAACATCCTCACCTAGCCCCCTTCTCTGTTCCTTCTTTTGGAAAATAAAAAAAAAAAAAAAAACGAGAGGGGAGGATTTCCAGCCCCCCCCGCTCCCTCCCCTTTTAGTCGCTTTCTACGACACGCAGGGAATACGTGGGAAGTATTCTTTCTCCCCTATCCCCAGGGATAATATATGTATATATATATATATATATATATATATATATATATATATATATATATATATATATGAACATGTGAAATATGTATATGTATCCAATCCACTCACTCCACGAGTCTTACACTACACCACCATCACACATTGTTATCTCTGTCGTGGTGTTTTGCTGGTCACCAGGTCTATTGTAAGGCAATCATGTTGCTCTAACTATAATACATCATCTTCCTTCGCTTGCTCTCTCTCTCTCTCTCTGTTAAGAAAGCGGCATCCTTACGACGCTTCAAAATCTACAAAATACGCAAAGCACCTAACATCGAATTCCATTTCTGCCATTAAAAAAAAGAAAGAAAAGAAAAGAGAAAACTGTACAAGTCCTTGACTTAAAACTTTGCCATCTTAATTTCTTTCTGTATATACAGTGCACACGTACCAGGATTCAGGCCAAAACAAGTAAAATAAAGGCATCAGTGTTACAGAAGTTTATATTTCTCTTCCCCTGTTGTTTCCTATATATTCTTTTCGAACGGTCGGTGGGCATGTATTTATATACACGGGTTTGTGGGGGATTACTAATTCCACCATCATGATTGGCTGGCTGTGTTGGTCGCCACCTGGGTATGGGCGATAGTAGGCTGTTATCATTACGTAACTATCATTGGCTCTCGTTAGATACCAGCTGTTTTGGGGGAGGGACAAGGCAAGTTCTTCGCCACAACAAGGATGGTTTTCCGTCGATTCATAGCGGCGTTTAACAAATCTAAATTAGTTCGTTTTCGTTAGGTCAGCGTTCCTGGAAAATAGCGAATGAGTTTTACGGAGGGTTGAAGTACAAGCTACGCTAGGGAAAAGGGGGGTTAGTGAGGTGGCATGGTAACCCATGTCCCTGATATGACCTTCTTCAACAAACATGTTATTGTCATCAGCACTTGTCAGGTGATTTACTGAAGGAGGTGGTCATAGTTCACGAGTGGTCTGGCGAGACTTTTAATCGTAAAATGATATAATGGCTCTTTTAGGGAAAGAGGGATTACAAACGCTATGGTATATTACATCAAAGTTCCTAGTGTCCTCCACCCTCCCTCCCCCATGTATATCTTTTCAGATAAACAATTCGTCTCTTCAAGTCTCGGACATTAAGAAAGACAGAATAACTCACAAGGATTCATTTTCTTATACGAATATATACATATATAAAAAAATCATGCCAGTAATTATTTAGGTTGGCTGGTTGTCTGGGTTTATGGCCTCTTGGTCAAGCGACACCCACCGAACGAAAAAAAAATATATAAATCAACACACCTCAGGTATTTAGAGATAAATTCTAAGACCACAAACATCTTTACTGTGTATGTGGGAAATAATTATCCAATTCATGTACTCATAACTTGTGTCGAATACCTATGGGCTTTCAGGACAGCCCTACTATTTAATCTTACCATTTATTTCTAGTGATGGAATAAAGCCTAACTTTCGATTTGTGCGTCAACCTACAATACATTCCCATTTACAGTTCAAATTCCACCTGCTCGACCCACGTAGCCGAGCACTAATTTACCTTCGCAACTCACAATCCTACGTCTTCGAGCACTAACTTATCTTCGCCACTCACAATCCTACGTCTTCTATTCTATCTATTGGGAATCTCTTTTACTAATGAACGAATCTCGCTCCTAATCATGTGCTCATTTATGTCGGCATGTATATATATAACAGTGGTGTACAGAAAATGACAAATTATGGAAAATCAAACTAAATTACAACAGTCATCCTCATGTACTTTACCTTAATTCTCAAACTAATTAATTACCTATTTGCAAGGTACGAGGAGGGACTTTCACACTCGTGAGGCCCAATCTCTTTGATTTTCACAATTGTCTTAAAATCACAGACACAGCAAGAGCCATCACTACACCTATATTCAGTGATCCAGTTCAGTGATATTTGTCTAGTGTATTTGTACAGCACAAATTACCTCAGTGTGTGATATTATTTGCTTCACTGTTAAACTACACTGTTACTTGACATATAACATGATGTACATTATCATTTACACTAGTGTGGTTTATATTTCTTTCACAGTATGTTTTGCACAGTGGCTTCTGAACATATATATACAAGTCCCAGTGGTGATGTAGTCCTCGTCATTGCGAACATAGTTAGGTACGAGTTCAGTTCTTTGACCAGTTCATCAACAAAGATCATGATCAGCATCGACCCCAGAACCCAGCCTCGCGGCACCCCACGAGAAACATTTCGAGATAGCTCCACTGACATACGTCCGAGTTTGTTACCTTTTACGACGATAGCTTTCTGTCTTTTGAATATATCATCTTATCCTTATGCCTACCTGAAGATCCAGTATTCATTTTTTATTTCACTATCCTCCCAACACCTTTTTAAAAGTCTGGAAACACAGACACGTACAAGATGAAGGTCGCGCCTACATTATTTTCTTCAGTGTCGACATCAGTTGAGCTGTGCGGGATAATATGCCTAACTAAATGACATGTACAATATTACTTGCCTCTCGTGTGTATACTCATAGGTGAAGAGAACTAGGATAAAATAGACAGACAGACAATGCTTTATGTATGCAAAAGAACACTTGGGAACACACAAACCATTATTCCTTATTTAATCTTCGCTGATAACTTCCCGATAAGTTCTATCATCTAATTTGTACCAGCGTCACTGTACTCCTACTCCAAGATATGTGAGTGATAAACTGATAAACATACACATGATAACGACAGAGAACAATTGTATTGTAATGACAGCCCATTGAAAACGATACGAAAAATGATAAACAAAGAGCTATTGTCGGTGATATAAGCCATCTAATTTCTTAAATTCACTCAAAAAGTTCATGAAAAAGAGTTATCTATGTTTTACCATGGCGTTTATCACCGATGCAAAATATCACATAATATCATTCAGACTTTACAAAACCAATTTTGCTTGCCGTGATGGCTGTAATTTGTAAGTATATAAAGTATAGGTGAACGGCTGGCTGGAGATGGGAAAAAATTTGCTATAAAACAGCACACAGAGAGTTAATCAATAGCTCAAAAAAAACAAAGACCATGTATACAAAAACCGTTAGGTTGAAGGGGGCATAGAAAATAACTTGAATTCCGGAGTATCACACAGAGGAAAGTATGACGATATTTGAAGCACTGTGAAGGCTTAACGTGGTATTTAAATCACGTGTGGTTTTTTCCCAAGGGATTCGCTACGATAGGGAAAAAAGAGGAAAATATAGGTAAGGGGAAAATTAAGACTGGTGTGAGAAAGAAAATATAATTCCAAGTTAATGGTAAAGGGTCAATCTTTTTTTATGATATGAATACATTATAATATCCGAGGAACTGTTTCATGGCGAAAGGTTGAATTATAAAGTTATATAGTATGTTAAATGACAAGGAAAACCTTTCTATCATTAGCATAACTCAGGCAAAAAAACTAGTTATAGGTCTCACGTCATTCAATTCCTTAGAAGCTGGACAACATATAAGTAAAATTTCGTACGACACAAAATTTCTGTTTGAGGCCCAGCAATACCTGGGGTGAGGGGGACAATGAAGGCAGGAGACTAATCTTAAAGTGTCCGTCATTGTACTCAAGCGCCACAATAAAACAAAGATAAGAGGCATGGGGCCCAAGTGTGAAACTCTCTCGCCGCCGTATGTAGCCAATCACAAATAGATAAGGTTAATAAATTTTCGGCTTTTGACGGGGAGGTCATACCACCATATTACTACACTTTTTCAGTCGTGTTTCTGAGATTAGGACCACTAATGCTGCTTCTTATATCTGTGACTCAGATCTTAATGCTAGTTACAAGAGATGAAAAAAAAAACCAATAACAGACGTTCTTGGTGACAGACAAATCTAAATATAACTCTTTTCTTATCACCGAAACGGCATTTCTTCTAAGATAGGTTTCTCGGGACCTAATCGCATAGGCAAAAACAAAGCATTAATTTATCCGATTGTTTTACTCATCATCACTTTTCCTGAAACAAGTATTTCAGATATATTCTGAAAGAGCATGTGAGGCACATTTGATATGTGAATAAAAATGGAAAACATGGTACCTAATTCCATAGGGGGGGGGGCGATCCTTGCATATAATAATACAAGCCACAAATATGTCCTAAAACACAAGTACTGTACTAACTTTAAATTATAATAACTAAGGTATGAGGAAACACACTTGTACCTCATGCTAATACAGCAGCAGTTCTGACTATGCTTCGATCACACTCGTACATCATGCTAATACAGTAGCAGTTCTAAGTCTTATTTAGATCTTAAAGCATCTATCCCCAGTCTATATAAGGTCAGTGTACAATACTCTAACTAGTTTCCATCTGATTACCAATTCCGGCCATCATACAACTTCACGCCATCATAGTTCGTAAGAAATCACGGCGATCATCAAGTTAGGTTTATGTGAATCGCAGGCGCTGTAATGAATACATATTTCGTAGATTTAAGTAAGTTACCCTTCAATTTGTATTATTATGATGGACTTTTATCATTCTAATTTATGACTGGAATTCACACACTTGCCCGAATTCGTAACTGTTACTGGAGCAGTATAGGAAGATATTGCTGGAAACAGCACAGAAAGATATGGCTTGTAATGCATAATTTATCAAAAATAATGGAATCATGGCGTTGTTTTTTTTTCAGTGGTGAAGAGGGGTAACCTTGATATTTTTATTTTTACTTTATGTATCTCGACAAATGGCGCGCAGGGGGGCGAGTCTCCAGATATATATAAGTTTTTCAAGCTAATGATGAGGGTAAGATATGGGTCAGGTCATCTGGTTCCATCTGGTATCCACCCAAGACAACAAGGGGATTTAAAATAAGGGCAATTATATATATATATATATATATATATATATATATATATATATATATATATATATATATATATATATATATATATATATATATCCCTGGGGATAGGGGAGAAAGAATACTTGCCACGTATTCCCTGCGTGTCGTAGAAGGCGACTAAAAGGGAAGGGAGCGGGGGGGCTGGAAATCCTCCCCTCTCGTTTTTTTTTTTTTTTTTAATTTTCCAAAAGAAGGAACAGAGAAGGGGGCCAGGTGAGGATATTCCCTCAAAGACCCAGTCCTCTGTTCTTAATGCTACCTCGCTAACACGGGAAATGGCGAATAGTTTGAAAGAAAAAGAAAATATAATGTGTTTTTGCGGGCGTGATTTCATTTTGCAAACATACTACATTTCAGATATTATTTCACTAACCACATGCAATATTCTTAAGTTTACATATTACACGTATATGCATAACTGAGCATCATGTACACTGGCAGGACTTTATATATGAGAAAAAAAAATGAATAGTCATGTTACAGATGACGTGAACACTAGCAATTACATAAAAAAAAATAAATAACCACGATATTAGGCAAACATATATGGCACCATCCAGGTCAAATTGATATCCGATTCTTACGTATTGGTGAACGTTGCTCCTTGCACCTAAACTGGTCTATAATTGAACCACCATCATCCGGTGAGAAAATGTATCCATAATTCCCTTTTCTGGACTCCTTCCCCGAACACGACTGTCGAACTCGGATACTGTCTTCTTACGTATTAAGTAACTGAGTAAATGCTTCTCAAAAGACATAATAGAAATACCTTTTCTGAAAAATATTTTATCACATTCTTCAAATATTATTAGACATTTTTTTGTGGGAGTTTAATATCACAGAATAATTAGATATGAGAATAATCTAAGATATTTGGTTTATATGACTCGGATTTATCTTGAGTGAGTTGTTTTCGTGAGAACAACATGGTGGAAACATATGGAAAATAGAGAAATTGAGATTGAGATTTATATGACGTGGAGAATGTATTTAACTTTAAATTTATCGTAGAAGGAAAGAGGAAGTGCTGTACATATTTGGAACTGGCGGTTAGGAAGTTTCGAATCAAGTTACTTATAAAAGATATATTGAAAGGTCATCAACATGAAACTTAACACCACAACTGTAAGGTAAGTAAACACTTGTAGAAGACAGAATACCATCATGGCCTTTGTATTTTCTAGAGATAATTGTCCAGTTTCTGCCCCCATAGTTTATTTTTGTCTGTGAAGCGATGGTATACGCCCTAAGAGGATGAGTACTCCTATCCGGTGGCTTATACAAATGAAATCTATCGATTCGATCCATCGATTTTATGCACAGAGTGCTCGAAGTGGTACCATATTTACCAGTTAGAACAGGAGGAATCTTCACGGCATCCCAGAATAATCTGCGAATGCCATTGCGTTTAGCTTGAAGGACGTTTGCACACGGCTGTTCTGTGAACTGCCATGACTGAAGATGATCCTCCTGGCTATTGTTTAGATTCTGTAGAACTTTATTCAGTTTGTAAATCGTGTAAATCGATATACTAACAAAAAGTGAAACCGGAATTGAAGGGATAAAGTTGTATGATTTTGCCCGTTTTTAGCTGCATGATTCTACCATATTGATGAGGAATTGGTTAAACCTTCCCATTAATTAATTGTAAAGTAGATGCTGGTGTTTGAGTTCATAGGTATTTTGTTAAAAAGTTAAAAAGGTACATAGGGATATTTTATATTATTCCGAAACTCCACAATCTATTAGAATTCACTTATATACGAGAGGATTTCAGGGTCAATGAAATGCATATATAGTACTTTTGTTTGACATTTCCATTGCGATAATGCAATGTCATATATCCTGGTCTTCCAGGAAAGTCAATATTATCAAAGTAAAATGTAAGTGAAATGAAAGAACATCATATTGACTTTTGGTCTCCGACTTTAGTCATGGTCCGAACTGTTCTGCTTTTGGTTTAGGTTGAACCTGCATTAGGTTATGTGTGATTTCAGTATTATGGTATCTACATCTGCTTGATATCGTGTGGAAAGTTTGTCTGCTTTTGGTGTAGGTTGAAACTGCATTAGGTTATGTGTGATTTCAGTATTATGGTACCTACATCTGCTTGATATTGTGTGGAAAGTTTGTTGGACCTTTAAGGTATATTTGTTAAATTCATTGTGTCTTTCAGTTTGAAGGAGAAAGAGGAGGAGAAGCTTTTCGTGTCCCATGCACCAATTGAAGATGAAGATGACACCTTTGTGGGTAGTGAGGATGATGAAGTGGTGGATGAAAAGTCCCATACTCGTCTTCTTCTTGACATGAAAAAGATATGCAAGAAGAGGTAAGTCATTTGATATATTATATGTCGTTTTAGCACATACTTTTATGATAAAAGCATTTAGTGTTTTGGATGATGGGTGTTTTACATTCGTTGGATGTGTGTGGTCAACTTAAGCACATAAGGTGGACTAACAAATCCTGCATTCATAGAAATATTTTTGGTGAAAAATGATGAATCTTAACATTGATTCTCATAAGATGTGCATAGCGAGACCCAGACTCATAGCCATACATTCAAGTTCCTACCTACAAATTATCTGTTTTCATTTACTAATGAAGCAATCATGTATTTTTGCATCAGACATCATTTGAAGAACCACTGCTGAGTGGTTGTCTTCATTCATTGCTACTGGACACTAAAGCTAAATAAAGACATAAGCATTTTCTTCCTTACCAAGCTACTGCATTTTTAAGGTGAATACTGTTTCACCAATAGAAAATCTAGCAGTAAATCATACTAGCTTAATTTAGAGACTTCTTGTATGAGTGAAATTGAAATTGGTGTGAAATGGTAGTGAAAGAATAATCTGATAATATTCCCGAGAGTGGTGTACAGTAGTACAGTATTTTGAGGGAAAAGTGCTGTCTAAGTATGTTCACATCCTACTGCTAGCAAGGTTTATAGAGAGTTAATTCAGAAAAGCTCCTCAGAAAATGCAATCACAGTCTCTTTTTGATTAATTTGTAACATTTCATCACCTTCGTCATTTGGCTTAGTAGTAACAGGTTGGTTTAAGGTTGCAGAAGCTGTTCCTAAAGAGTGGATATTTATATGCAATTTTTTTTTAAGAATGGGTAATTTGATAATCTTGTGCCTACTTAGGCCACAATTATGGGATTTTGAAGAGGTTACCGTATGAACTACCTTGTACTGTAACATGAAAAGACATAATAATGAGACTGATTTTGTCTTCCTGTGTGGTGTTTCAGAGCTGAAGTAAAACGAGATGTGCGCACCTTAATTGGGGGAGGTGTGACTGTTGTAGACACAAAAAATATCCTGGAGCGACTTGAGTTCCCCTCAATAGAAAAGTCAAGAGAAAAGCTGCAGACTCTTGAGAAGCCTGTTGAGAAGACTGTTGCTCGAAGGGTTAGTTTTTAAATGTTATCTCAGATATTAACGTCTATCCAGTTTAGAGGGTTCATTCATGTTTCCTTTTATGCACTTTACCTGTAATTCATTTCTTTTTTGTGGGCTAGTGCTTCTTCCCGTCGCATTCGTATACATCCTTTGAGTCATTCTTTATGTATCCATTCTTACTACACATCCTTACCTCCTCTGTAACTCATACCATTTGTTTTGTCAGCTACTCTTTCAGAAAATTATGTTGCACTTTTTTGACTGTCCATCCATCTTAGTATAATTTCTATTTTTCTCTGACAAGTTATATCAGCTTTTCTTCGTACTTCACTCTGCTGATTTGATATCTGATGGCCACTGTATTTTATAGATATCCATTTATGAAAAAGCTTTTATCAAAAAATTTCTTGTATGCAGGCAAAACGAGCAGCAGGTTTTGAAAAAGTGGCAACAGAGGTGAACAAGTGGGCAAAAGTGGTGGATATTCGTCGAAAAGCAGACCAGGTTTGCTTTCCTTTGAATCATGAGGATTTAAGAGTTAAGACTCTTGAGAAGGTGGAGCCACTTAAGCTAAAAACACCACTTCAGCAAGAGGTTTATTCCCTTCTACAGGGAGCTAAGCTTGTTAAAGAGAAAACAGTATGTATCATTTTGCTGGAAAAATGTATATGTCCTTTGTTGATATGAAAGAGATGCCTAATAAATTAGTTAGTGATTATCTTTGCATACAATGTTTTACTGGCTTCTTATTCTTCCATTTTGCTCTGTTTTGTCCCTTTGTAATATGAGGACGATATTATCTGATTAAGAAAACAAGCTTTGGTCCACCCTAATAGTCTACTAGTTTCATTTAGTGGATACAGTAAATACTACAAGATTATACAGAATTTGGTAGCAGATGTGAAAAAAAATGTGCAATTTTTTGTGTGGGAGACTTAAAATACTAACTCTTATGTTGATATTACAGGAAACAGCGCAGGATCGAGCATTGAAACGTGCCCTATCTCTACAGCAAATCAAGGAAAAGAATCGTGAGATGCTGCAACAGAGGGTTTTAAGACAGCGCTATGAACAAAAAGCAATGATGCAGAACAAGAGTAAAAGCAGGAAGTGCGTGATGATTTGCTATTTCATCTGCATTTTTATTAGATTTAGAAGCTTAGGTTGTGTGCTTGAAACTCCCATCCATTCTTTATCCATGGTAACATATGACATAGAATTGTCCACAAAGCTAGACAACAGTAGCTTCACTATCACCTTAAAAAGTAGAATGCTGTTAAAGCTCATCAGTAGTTGGGCTGCATCCTCTTTGAGGCTCTCACTCTTTTGTGAGCAAGGGAGCAGGTGATAGGTATTGGCTAGCTTCTTTTAAACATTTATTGAGAGTTCGTTCTTACACTCACTTAGTTGAGCACAGACTATGCTGCCTTCTATTTTTTGAAATGAAAACATGCCTTGTGTCAGCCTATTAATAACATGTACCACTCTCATCCACTTTATTTTATCTCATTTACTCCATTTAGCCCTGATTCTGAATGTTCAAGCCCTGATACCCCAAAGCCTATTTGGCTCCATCCTTCCATCTCCTTAGTCACCCTTTACCCCTTTCAATTTTGACAGCTGTTCTCTTAGTAAGGCATCATCACTCATCTCAATATATCAGAAACATCACAGATCACTCAGGTTGGCTCTTTCAGTCAGAATTATGATCTCAGCTCCCTTGCCTTCTGCCTGTGGCCTGTTAAGGATGAGGCACTAAAGGCTTAGAAGTGGCTCTAGAATTCTTTAGTTATGGAGACTCTGTTGTGGTGGCCACCCCTTTGAAGGAGTTCCAATTGGAGCAGGCATCAGAGATGTAGATGAATATATTTCCAGATCCAAGCTTTCAGTTATTAAACATTTTCCATTGAGGTCAAGGTGAACTAGTGAATATTCTGAGGGGCTGGGCTGAGGATGGTGGTTTCTGGTTTTCAGTAGAGTATACATGATAGCTAGAGAGTGGATGTATGCAAATGAGGCCATTGTTTGTCTGGTCCTGATGCTACCATGTTAAGGTAGGAAGAGCATTAAGATATTGAGGGATAATATTTTCCATACTTTGTCTTTCAGAAAAGTTTTAGTTTCAGAAAAGGGGAAAATTATAGACATGGATATGTAGAAATCATAACTTAAATTGAATTACTGAATCTGTTAAATATTTTGGAACTCTCCTCCAGATATCACCGTTTACTGCGGCGTGAGAAGTTAAGAAAGCAGAAGGCAGAGTTAGAACAGCTACAAAAAACAGATCCAGAGGCTGCATTGGAGAAATTGAAGGAATTGGACCTTGTAAGGGTGCAAGAAAGAATGACCCTCCGTCACAAGAAATCCAAGTGGGCACATCTTCAAAGTTTTCGTGCCAATAAGGACAAAAATGTAAATTTTTTTGTGTATTTAATTCAAGAACCATCATATTGTCCTAATTTAACTTTTGTTTATTGTTATAACAATTTTGATTATGGTAAATCATTGAATCTGCAGGCATTACCTAAATCCACCTGATTGAGGCTACACCACGAGTGAAAAGCCACCTTTGGTGAGGCTTTATCATTGAGAATACAGTCTCATCCACATTTTCCTTCTACTGGAAGTAGAAAGAAGTCTTAAGTAACACAAGGGGCCTTTGTTTTTAAAGAGATCCAGGGGTAATTATAGATAGGTAAATGCTGAATGTACAACTTCTATAATGGATTTCTATTTTCAGTAGATTGAACAACAAGAAATGGGTGATTAGTAAAGTAATTCAGAACTAATGATTGGGTAATCAAGAAATCATGTGGAAAGATGGAAAGAGATATAGGATGATAGATGCTTGCCCCAAAGCAAAGTGAGAAATATTGGGCATCACCAGAAACAACAGTATTTGAATCAGATGATGATAAGTAATGAGATTGATGAACAAGTTTTGATGTATGGGAAAATGTGGAAAGGTTTGTATTGTCTGGAATACTAAGTAGATGATGAAACTGCTCATTGATGTCAGGGATAACATTCTGATTTTTTTTAAGGACCTGTGTAGATTCAGTTGGGTACCAGCAAAGTAGGAATGGTCCTCTTACTATATATTTTCATACTCAAAAGGCCCTTGTCTGTCTTTTCTAATTTTTTAAGTACATGTTTTTCATTCATCTAGAAATTGTAGAATCTTATTAATGAGAATCTTATAGTTTATAACTGTACTTGCTTCCTTATTGTACAATTTAAATTTATAATATATTTTTGTAAGATTTGTAAGTTATTTTCTTTAAGTTGGGTGTAATTGACTTGATTAATCCCATATTCGTTTTTTCTCTAGGCAATGGCAGCATTAAAGGAAAACCAAAGGATGTACAGTGAGTTAACAGCCAAGATCCGAGATAATGCTGCAAGTTTGGATGATGACACCATGAAAGAAATAACAGCAGACCTGGAGGTAAGTCCAACAAATCCAGTGTTAATATGAATAAGGAGTTGACATTGTTGTTAGGTCATTTTCATGTATTTTATTTGGATGGATTTCAGAATGGAAAGTTGAATACATAGGAAAAAAAAGGTTGTGATAAGAGGGAGCTGTGATTTAGCTGCATTACACATGACAGCTGGAGAATGGATGTGAGCAGATATGGCCTTTCTTCATAAGTTTCTTGTTGTTACCTTGCTGACATGGGGTGGTGATGCTGTTTCCTGTAGGAGTTCAAGAGAAAGGTACAGAAGTTGAAACAGAGGGCAAATGAGAAATTAGATGAGAGTGTTCCAGTGCCATTTTGGAGGAAGGTGAATAGTGTGGGGAGACCAAGAGAGTAAATGGTAATAGACTAAAAAAGAAAAAAAGATGAAATAGAGATGAAGCAAGTATTTTGAAGGACTGCTGAATGTATTGGATGATGTGTTGGCAGGTTTAGTGTGTAAAGATACGGTGATGTGTAGAGCAGAAGAGTCTTGGCAGATGTTTTGATGAAAAGAAAGGAGGTAGTGAAAGACTTGTATGAAATGAAGTGTGGGAAAGGAACTGGGAGTGGATGTGATTGCCGTTGAATCCCTAAAGAAAGGAGGTGACATTGTTATTAATTTTTCGTTCTGGCATGCCAGCAATTGTATGGCCTAAGGTAAGATGCATGAAGACAGGTAGAATGCCTGTATACGCTTACATAAAGACAAGGCGATTAAATTTGAACACTGACAGTACAGAGGTATTAGTCTGCTGAGTAAACTAAGGTGTATGGGAGAGTGGTGATTGGGAGGGTGTTGGCATACACAGAGCATCTTATAAGGGAGGTGCAATCTGGCCTCAATTGCAATAGCAGGTTTATGGGGCCAGGTGTTCATTTTGACGAACTAGTATTATACAAACTCAAGAGGAAGAGAGGGGTTTGTATGTGCCATCAGTAGATCTGAGAAACTCTATGATAGGGTCAACAGAGATGCTTTGTGGAAGACGTTATGAAAATAAAGTGTGAGTAATGCTCCTTAATGTAGAAATGCTCTAAATGGGATTGTAATTCATATTTTTGTGTAGGAAAGACTATGATAAGTCATAACTTCTGAATGGAAGATAAATAGAAATAACTCATTTTATAATTTTCAGGAACCCAAGAGCTCTTTTTGGTAAGGGTTATTAACAAGTAGATTAAGTACATTTATGGCAGTTCATTGCATCCCCAACAGTGCACTTGACCCTGATTGTAAATGTTTGTATCTACCTCTTCTCACAGGTCTTCTTAATCCTACTGAAAGGTCCTCACAGACTTTCTCCTTTTGATCCAGGACTTACCACACAGGGGTTTTCCTCAGGTTTTCTCCCAGTTTCTTGGGACTTCCCTCAGACTCAGTTATACGCCTTAGGTTAAGTTGGGTACTTCCCTCAGACTCAGTTATACGCCTTAGGTTAAGTTGAGTTGTCTTTAGAAGACTCTCCTTAAGTGATTCTGTAAATCACTGTTGATTCATTAAATAATTATTTTCATCAAACATGGCATGTAAGTATTCCTTTCATAAATCTGTGAAATTTTATGTAAACTCTTTTGACATTTTAATTTGAACTCTTACTATTTACTAATAGTAAATATTAATGTTGGGATTTCCATGTATGTTGATCCCATGCAGTTGAAACTTTTTGTCTTCCCCCATTTTCATTCCCCTAAGAAATGTGGGGAGAGATTACGAGGTGAACAATGTTCACTTCCAATACTTTTTTCTTAGTCTGCTGTTTGAGTTCACTCGCTTTTTTCAGACCTAAAGCATGTTGTTCTCCTTGAGTATACATGTTAAATGATACTCTACTTTCTTTTCCATATTAATACATTACTCTTTTCCTCAGGAAAGAGATGAAGCCATAGAGGCAGGTACATATAACCCCATGAACCCATGGATTAATAGTTTGAACAAGGCTAAAATGTTGAATCAAGATAATGATGAAAGTTTTATGAAGTTTAAGAAGTTTTGGGAAGAAGTTAATTGTCGAAGACTAGCAGAAAAGAAAATCCAGGAGCAGTTAGACAAAAAAGAGAGTGAAAAAGACAAAGAAGAGTCACAGGAAGAGGAAGAGGAGGAGGAGGAGGACAAGGAAGAAGAGGAGGAGAAGCAAGAGGAGGATGAGGGAGAACAGAAGGAAGAGAAGGATGAAAAGAAAGAGGGAAAGAAGGAGCAGCAGCACAAGAGAAAAAATAAGGAATCTGAGAGGGAAGTTGACAGTGTGAAAGTTAGCAAGAATGTTAAACGGCGCCAGCCAAAACGAAAAATTAAAGTAAATTTGACTATCGGTAATGAAGAAGGATTGGAAACAGAGAAGATAGTAGAAACAAAAGAGGAAAATGTGCAAAATGACGCAACCAATGAAATGGTAAGCATTGATGAGATGTTTGATGAAGCTGAGATTGGGATCAAGAACAGGGTTAAAAGAAAACTTGAAAAACTTGGAGCTAGTCTTAAGAGTGATGCCAAATGGGTGGAAGTGAAAAGGAAAAGGAGAATGAAAGCTAAAGATTCATTCAATAGTGTTGCACCTAAGATAGAGGAGTTTGATTTTTCATGTAAGAATGAGACAGACAATATTGATGAAAGACCTGAGAGGTTTAGGACACTAGAAGACATGGATTTAATACAAGGTGATGAGACCAGTCAGTTTCAACAAACTGTTAACATTCTTAAGAAAGGAACACCAGTCGAGGATTCAAGTAAAACAGTTAGCATGGCTGCTTCACATAAAAATGCCTCACGTCAGAGAATGGAAGTGGATCCCACTAAATTTTTACAGGTTTGTTTTAAGAATCCTTTTTCTTTTTATATGCCAAGATTGCATATACTAATTTTTATTTGACATTTTTGAGTTGCATGATTAATGACATGCAGTAAATCTTTGCAGTTTTCTTTTTAATTGTTTGGACATGAAAATACTCACTGTTGTTTTTATTCTCAATTCTTTTCTTGATATTTAAACATATAGTGTCCTGTAATTCAGGTAGACACGAAAAAGTTAATGACAGCTATGCCAGACCTTATGACCCAAGGTGATGAAGGCTTGGATGATGAGGACGAAGAAGTTGAAGATGCTGAGGATATCATTCGTGAAGCGTTTGCAGATGATTACCTTGTTGATGAATTTAGGTTAGTTTTGTCAAGTCAACTTACCTAATTGATGAATTTAGGTGAGTTTTATCAAGGCAGCATCATTTTAATAAGGTTTCCGTTTAGTATCATCCAGTAACATAAACCACAAAAATCTGTGAACAAATTATTTTCAAGTAGATTATGATATCAGAGGTGGAGGGAACAAGAAGTGGGAGACCAAATTGGAGGTGGAAAGATGGAGTGAAAAAAATTTTTTAGTGATCAGGGCCTGAACATGCAGGAGGGTGAAAGGTGTGCAAGGAATAGAGTGAATTTGAACGATGTGGTATACTGGGGTCGACGTGCTGTCAGGCATGTGAAGTGTCTGAGGTAAACCATGGAAAGTTGTGTGGGGCCTGGATGTGGAAAGGGAGCTGTGGTTTCGGTGCATTATTACATGACAGCTAGAGACTGAGTGTGAACGAATGTGGCCTTTGTTGTCTTTTCCTAGCACTACCTCACGCACATGAGGGGAGAGGGGGTTATTTCATGTGTGGCGGGGTGGCAATGGGAATGAATAAAGGCAGACAGTATGAATTATGTACATATGTATATGTCTGTGTGCATATATATGTATACGTTGAGATGTATAGGTATGTATATTTGTGTGTGTGGACGTGTATGTATATACATGTGTATGTGGGTGGGTTGGGCCATTCTTTCGTCTGTTTCCTTGCGCTACTTCGCTAACAGAAGAGACACATAGGTGTATAGAATGTAATTCACTGATGGATGCTTGCTGAAACATGAAGTTCTAACTTCATGTTACATTCTCAGTTGTCAGAATGATTGTATCTTAACCTGTATTGATATATGGATCTTGCCAACTTGATAAGAAAACCTTATCCTATAAGTTTCTTTCTCTCTGCGTTTGTGCTGCAGAATAACCTATCACTGCATTCATCCTGTCGTCAGACACATAAAATTTTTTTTTCTTGCACCTTTTAGAAATCCATTCTACTGTGCCTTCACTTCCGCTCTATGCCATTTGAGATTTCAGTGTTTTCTTCATCGTACCCATAGTCTCTTCTTTCTTTGTGTTAGAATACTGTTTCAGGGATATAAATCTAAATATACTTTGGGTGCACCAACAGATCGGAGAAGGCTGCCGCTGAAGAGAGAAATAAACCCAAGACAATAAGCCTTGCCCTTCCTGGTTGGGGTGACTGGACTGGACCTGGCATTAAGATGTCCAATAGGAAGAAGAAGCAATTCAGGTTTGTGATTATTTTTATTTTGTACCTGTTCGCCATTTCCCACCACAGTAAAACAACATAAAGAACAGATGATTGAGTTATTAGAGAAAAAAATCCTTGTTGGGATGTTTCTATTCCTTCTCTTATGATTTCCAGCCTCACTGCTCCTGCACCACTTAGTTGTCTTGTTCCCGATGCCCATGGATAATAAGTAAAGAATTTATTTTGCTTGTACTTGTTTACTCTGTTATGATAACCAAGTGTATTGGAGAAGGAAAGTTTGTTTTCAGTCAGGGAAGTTGAAAGTCATAAGTTGGGATAAGTTAGCTGGGCAGAGGAAATGAAGTACCAGAAAAATTTGAATTGGTTTGTCAGGATGGTACGGCAATTTGGAATGAAAATATTGAGAAAGTGAGAGAGAAGAGGTTGACAGAAAGAATAAGTAAGATAAAGCCATATAAAAGAAGATTAAAGAATTTAAGAGCATTAGGATAGTTGTTTGATTGCTAAGAGGATGATTTTTTATAAAAGTAATGCTTACACCTTGGAAGGTCTGTGGGACTTGGTTGGGGATAGGAGGGCTGTGGCTTTGGTGCATTGCACTTTACAGCTATAGAATGGAGGTGAGTGAATGAGGCATTTCTTTGTTCCTGAAGCTACCTATGTGGAAAACTGTGATCAAGTATGAAAAATAAATTGTAAAGTTGCAGAAAATTCTGTACTTCCTGACTTGTTTTCAAAATAAATTTTTCCCAGTAACGGCGTATGTGACAAGTAAGGCAGATGTGAGAAGCTTCCCAGAAGATGAGGGTAAATGGGTTTTATCATTATGTATTATATAACCACAACACCCTTTACAATGGTGCAAAGGCTTCTGCAACTATGTGGTTGTTAGACTCTCAGTTGCAGGTACAGGATGGACTCGTTAAAAGCAAAAAATCCTTTGATGAGATTGTATTCCATTTCATCAAGCTCCATAAAAGGGACCAAGGAATACTATGATTAACAAAATTTTATGTATGTATATTAAGGTCTTATTCCCTGGGGATAGGGGAGAAAGAATACTTCCCACGTATTCCCTGCGTGTCGTAGAAGGCGACTAAAAGGGAAGGGAGCGGGGGGCTGGAAATCCTCCCCTCTCGTTTTTTTTTTTTTTCTCCAAAAGAAGGAACAGAGAAGAGGGCCAGGTGAGGATATTCCCTCAAAGGCCCAGTCCTCTGTTCTTAACGCTACCTCGCTATCGCGGGAAATAGCGAATAGTATGGAAAAAAAAAAAAAAAAAAAAAATATTAAGGTCTTCTGGGCGTTGCTGCACTTCACCTGCATGTGGTTACACCTTGAATGAAAAGTCACTGGCAAGGCTGTATCACTGGGAGGACAGTTTCATGAAAGTTCTCACTCCATAGGAGTCTTCATTTCCCTGCCACTGGAAGTAGTGCAGTCTTGGGCTACAGAGACCTTTAGAAAGGTCCTGAGTAACACCAGGACTTTCATACAAATTTTTTTGTGGGGTAGTTCTTTCGTACAAATTTGTTTTTGGGTTATTATTATATTTATTTTTTTATTCATTCATCTATTATACTTA
This sequence comes from Panulirus ornatus, assembly GCF_036320965.1. Classification (NCBI taxonomy): domain Eukaryota; kingdom Metazoa; phylum Arthropoda; class Malacostraca; order Decapoda; family Palinuridae; genus Panulirus; species Panulirus ornatus. The sequence continues at coordinate 12,885,046 of NC_092263.1, read as the reverse complement.
ATCAGTTTCCTGTGTTAGCGAGATAGCTCCAGGAAACATGAAGAATGGCCCATCTACTCGTATACACATATATATACATAAATGCCCTTACACACACATTTACATACATATACATATGTATAACAATTTATTTATATATTTTGCTTTGTCGCTGTCTCCTGCGTTAGCGAGGTAGCGCAAGGAAACAGACGAAAGAATGGCCCTACCCACCCACGTACACATGTATATGCATACACGTCCACACACGCAAATATACATACCTATACATCTCAACGTATACATATATACACATGTACATAATTCATGCTGTCTGCCTTTATTCATTCCCATCGCCACCCCGCCACACATGAAATAACAACCCCCTCCCCCCTCATGTGCACAAGGTAGTGCTAGGAAAAGACAACAAAGGCCACATTCATTCACACTCAGTCTCTAGCTGTCATGTAATAATGCACCGAAACCACAGCTCTCTTTCCACATCCACACCCATGTGTATGTGGATGGGTTGGACCATTCTTTTGTCTGTTTCCTTGCGCTACCTCGCTAACGCGGGAGACAGCGACTGAGTATATAATAAATAAAAATGAATAAAATATACATACACAGACATCTGCACATATTCATACTTGCTTGCCATATTATTATTTTTTTCATACATATTCACCATTTCCTGCATTTGTAAGGTAGTGTTAAGAACAGAGGACTGAGGCTTAGAGGGAATTTCTCTCTTGGCCCTCTTCTCTGTTCCTTTTTTTTGGAAAAGTAAATAATGAGAGGAGAGGATTGCTACCGTTAAATAATGATAATAGTAATAATTAGGTACTTTTGTATTCTTGAATTTTAAATTTGCTGTTTATTGGATATGAATATAAAAGGAATATTTATATATTTTACTTCTCCATTTGTTATGGAATACCCAAATTTAATTTACAGAGTTCCAGCCCCTCGAAGGAAAGATTCAGGCAAGGGCCATGTCATCTACAATGAACAGGCTGATGTTCATGATAACTTACGGAAGGCTATGGTGAGTTATATGGCTTAACAGATTTGTAAATTCTTTAGGTGTCAGCTGTTCTTTAGATTTGTAGCATATATGGTATAATTTATCCCTATTTGTGATTCCTGAATTGTCCCCATCATGATTTCCAGTTTATTTTATTGCTTGTCCATTTATTTGTCCCTGATGATACCTTACAATGGCAGGAGAAGCAGTTAGGTGTGTGAATGAACTGGAGCAATATGGTATACAGGTGATGTGCTGTCAGTGGACTTAACCAGGGCATATGAAGTAGCAGGGGGGAAACATCAGAAACGTCTGTGGGGCATGGTTGAGGATAAGTGGCTGTGGTGTCAGTGCATTGCTTGCACCCAGTGACGGCAGTCGTCCCCTGTAAACCACAGTGCTCCAGTTTACTGAGACCCTTGCATACCCTACACCCTCTTGCATGTTCAGCCCTTATGACTTCAAAGCATATTTCATTCAATCTACTATCTTCTTGGTAAATGCAAAAGTTTTGGAGAGAGAGGGGAGTATGCAGTCTGCTGGGATCGAGAGTCTGGGAAGTGAGTCAGTTGTTGTTCGCTGATGATACAGGACTGGTGGCTGATTTAAGTGAGAAACTGCAGTTGGTGACTGAGTTTGGAAAAGTGTGTGAAAGGAGAAAGTTGAGAGTAAATGTGAATAAGAGCTAGGTAATTAGGTTCATGAGGGTTGAGGGATAAGTTAATTGCCCATGAATTTGGGCATGTAGCTTCCACTTAACCTTTCTAAGGAATCAATCTTTGCCTCAGATTTACAAGACGCCTTTGGTTTTCGTCTAACCCTGTTAACAGTACCTTACTCCAGATGTTAAGGATCAACCTGGTGTTACAGTGTGGGAAAATGGATCCTAGTGTGCCAAGAGATGACTTGCAAAGTACTGTCTTTACTTTATTTTATCCAGTTGTTGATAGTTATTCTCTGACCCTCCTTCTCCATGCTAACAGCTAACATGAGATGAACCTACAGTGGAGAGAAAAGTAAGCATTGTTTTATGAAATACGGTGAGCATCTTCCCAGAATTATTGTTTTCCAACCCAGACTTCCTTTCAAAAGCCTTTCTCTAACCAATGTTCACCACTATTAGGTTGAGCCTTTCTCTAACCAATCTTGACCACCATTAGGTTGATGTTCTTGTTCTAGGGATCATGAAGCAGGTCAATAATGATGGCCATGGGGTAACTTCATCGCCATTTGGAGGTTGCTAATTCATTGGATAGTAAACCCAAGCTAAGCCATAGGCCACTGTTGCTGAGTAGGTGTTAAAGAAGGGTCAGAGACATTTATCTTACAGAAGGTAGGGATGGGGTTAAGAGGTTTCTAATCCTTGGGGATACTATATTCTCTCATGGCTTACTGTACACCACCTGAGACTGAAATTCTCCATACTTCTAAACCTATAATTACCCCTTTTTTGTATTCACCTCTAAACAATGATTTTTACAGGTAAGCGAGTTGCCTTACCCATTCACCAGGGTGAAAGACTTTGAAGCATCAATTCGGGCACCAGTAGGGAGGTTGTTTGTCCCAGAAAATGTACACAAGAGACTTACGGCCCCACCAATGGTCACCAAAATGGGCACTGTCATCGAGCCAATGACCGAGGATGAATTGTTGAAATATAACTACAAAGGACCAACTGCTAATAAGAGAGACAAGAAGCCAGAGAACCAAAAGAGGTTACAGGGAAAGCAAGTAAATATAAAGAAAACTAAACCCTCAAAGCAAGAGAAAGTGTGTAAACACTCAAAGTAAAAGTATTCATAAAATAAATCATGTTACTGGCACAGCTATTTTTCATTGTATTAAAATGTAACATGTAATATTCTAAATACAAGCCAGGCATACATCTACAAATTGTTGTATTTCACTTATCACATTGCTTACAATATCCCATCATTAAGTTATAGTAGGTTTCCTTTACTTTCTCGAAAATCATAATGCCATCATTATTGAAGATCTATTTATGCATTACATTATTGTTGATGGGAGTTGGGGGGCTGGAAATCCTCCCCTCCAGTTCTTACATTTCAAAAAAAAAAAAAAAAAAAAAAAAAAAAAGGAAGAGAGAAGGGGGCCATACTCAAACTTGCTGCCTTCATCCATTCCCATCGACACTCCACCACAAATGAAATAACATCCCACCCCCTGCCGAGGTAGTGCTAGGAAAAGATAAAAAAGGCCACATTTGTTCACACTCAGTCTCTACCTGTCATGTGTAATGCACCAAAACCACAGCTTCCTTTCCACATCCAGGCCCCAAAAAACTTTCCATGGTTTACCCCAGATGCTTCATATGCCCTAGTTCAATCCACTGACAGCACATCGACCCTGGTATACCACATTGTTCCAATTCACTCTATTCCTTGCAAACCTTTCATCCTCCTGTATGTTCAGGTCCCAATTGCTCAAAATCTTCTACACTCCATCCTCCCACCTCTAATTTGGTCTCCCGCTTCTCCTCGTTCTCTCCATCTCTGACACATAAATCCTTTTTGTTAATCTTTCCTCCCTCATTCTCTCCATGTGACCAAACCATTTCAACACACCATCTTCTGCTCTCTCAACCACACTCTTTATTACCACACCTCTCTTACCCTTTCATTACTTGCTCAATAAAACCACCTCACACCACATGTCCTTAAACATTTAATTTCCAACACATCCACCTTCCTCTGCACAACCCTATCTATAGCCCATGCCTTGCAACCATATGACATTGTTGGAACTACTGTTCCTTCAAACATACCCATTTTTGCTCTCCGAGATAACGTTCTCGCCTTCCACACATTCTTCAATGCTCCCAGAACCTTCATCCCCTCCCCCACCCTGTGACTCGCTTCAGCTTCCATGGTTCCATCCACTGCTAAAATCCACTCCCAGATATCTAAAACACTTCACTTCCTCCAGTTTTTCTCCATTCAAACTTACCTCCCAATTTACTTGTCCTTCTACCCTACTGGTCCTTCTACCCTACTGTACCTAATAACCTTGCTGTTATTCACATTTACTCTCAGCTTTCTTCTTTCACACACTTTACCAAACTCAGTCACCAGCTTCTGCAGTTTCTCACCCAAATCAGCCACCAGCACTGAATCATCAGCAAAAAAACAACTGACTTGCTTCCCATGCCCTCTCTTCCACAACAGACTGCATACTTGCCCCTCTCCCCATAACTCTTGCATTCACTTCCCTAACCATCCCATCCATAAACAAATTAAACAGGGATACTTGGCTTGAGCTTGTTTACTATGAAAAAGCAAAATTTATTAGTGTAAATATAAACAAAATGGCATTGACTGAAAAAGCTGAGTGCAAAATATGGTTGGACAATTTGATAATTTTACAATTCAAATATATGTATAGTGCTATGGATAGAGTTGAATTGCAAAAAAAACTTAGCTGAAAGGAGAAACATATGACCTTGATTTTGTTAATATGAAGAAGATAGTTTTCCTTATACACAGCTTCCTTCACATAAATGATGAGTGAAATTTGTCACCCAAGGAAGAATTCTGTAAGGTTATCTACCATCATTTTCTCCATTCCCAACACCATGGTAAAGATTTGGTACATCCAGTAACTGATTTAATGTCAAGCAAAAAATCAGTTTGAGACACTAAAGGGTGGTTCACAGAACACTTGTTTTGCCTCAGTGCAACATAGTTATTGTGAATAAGTAAGGAATGGTGGAAAGAAAGTGATATAAAAATCATGTGTGACATTTCATATCCAAAAATGGAATTTTCTTCAGGTTGCCAACAAGGTTAAACCTTTTAATGTGCAGCCAAACGCAAGCAAATAATGTGCAAGAAAGTATGTGCACAAACTAAACGGATCCATGTTTTATCATGGCTAACCATGATTCAGTGTTGCTTGGTATATGTTCAAGTCATTTTGTATATATGAATGAAAAAGCCCAGATAAATGTACACAACCATATTTGTAATGTGCAGAAAATTGCGGCACATTAATTTTAACACGTATAAAAAGTAATAATACTCAAGGGACAGCAGCTATGAAATCTGAAGCATGCGTGCCCCCAAAAAGAAAAAAACATTAACTCCTGGGGCTAATAATGGCAACTAAAGCCAACTTGCAACTCAAGAGTTATGGTTTCTTGAGGAAACAACCAGAGTTAATATTAAATTCATTTGCTTTGTGTGGACAACGACACCATTTATATAAAAATCATTTAACTATCTGTTTATTATTATTTCCAATGCAATTTAATACCATTAGGCTAATCATGTGAAGTGCACTGAAAGAAGCTAAAATGAATACCTATGATTATAGTTACAAAAAAGGTCAAACATGAGAAGATTCATTTTCTCAAAGACAACTGAAGCCACAGGAATATAAAACCCATATCAATAAATTCTTAATGTAATGAAAAATATGAACAATGAGGTGAAAGTGAAATGTAGACCAGAACTAAAACACGTTTAAGTTATCTAATAATATGATTACTGTAAATCCAATTTCCAAACAAGAGATGAGTCAAAGTACTGAACAAGTTACTACAGATGTTACCAAAGATTACCAACAAGAAAATATACAGTGTTTTCAGAAATGAACCAAATAATAAAATATTCAAGTCTAAAGCATTACAAATTTTTTATACTACACTTCTGAAAGACATTATCATGAAGTACACTAACAGTTCTAATAGTACATTTAATACTTCAATTTTCAATTAACACATCCCAGATTCAATAAGTATCATATTAACAGACGGTTGCATCAACATGACATCTTATGGAATAACACAGGTAATTACCTGCAACATCAGGTTTATGCCATCATTTCAGTATTCACTGATATACCTTCTAATATGAAACAATAATCGTGGCTACCTATTAAACAATATAATTCATCTTCATCCTAATATATGCTACATTACAGAAAATATAATAAATTTCTTATATGTTATGAAAGGTAACGCCATACATCATCATCCTTTGACATTATTTCACCTTTCACTTTCAATGCAAATACAAGGGAATCTAAACACTGCCAAATTAATAGGGAGCAGTTATATAGGAATCACTGCCCCAATGGTGTGCACTCGATAACAAGTAGAAAACAATTAGTCATTTTCACTCAACAATGTTTTTTTTAATAGTAATTATGAATCTCAACATGTTCTTAGTTTCCTGAAATCTGAGCAAAGAGCACTATTCTCATCTATTTTCACAATGTGAGTAAATGCAGCACCCCATCTAATACCTCTAAACAAGAGCATTTCTGTGTCATCACAATACCAAGGTGTTAATAAGATTCAGTGGATGCTTCGTAAAATGCAGGATTGAAGGATATCGCTGTGGCTACTCTTTTGTTATCAACAAAGAACTTATTAAAATATCCACTTTTCAAAATGTTGAGGAACTTGTGTAATATGAATCCATACATACTAGGCACATAGCAATGTAATTACTTGTAGCAGTTTATCCATTACAAAGTTAAAATTTGTAGTTACTGGCAGTTTTTGTTTTGCATAAAAGCATCTAGAAAGCTTTTTAAATTTTTTGTCTTTTTTTTGTAAAATAATGCTGTACTTTCACTTCATTGCATCATACACTCGGCACAGTGTAAGAAGTCTGACCATATATTTTGGTAATCCATGTTATGCTTCTATTCATACTAAGTTAATATATATCTGCACAGTTTGCAAAGACATTGTGGCTCCTAGTGATCCTGCATAAACAGCACATATAATAATACTTGTGGCTAGCTCTTGCAATACCGTCTAAGCATACCTTAGCACCAAATCAGCATGTGACCAACTGTTGTATTTTTATCATCTTTCATAATCAAATGATGATGCAAGTGCACTTTACCATTCATTACAGTTTTAATGCTACTACTCATTGTACATCTTTGTATCTTAATACTTCCCAAAGGATGAGAAGCTTTGTTATGTTTACCTGAAATTAAGGATAGACAGATGAATTACACCTATGACCTGTACTTATCAGGGAAAACATTTACCTAGGAAGATAGTTTTGCTGTTTTATAGAAATTTTGCTTTCAAAAAGTTACATGTTCATTAAGTCATGTTAAACTTCACCATTATTATTCATGCTTGGCACTCATCATCAAGCCAAAGAAAGAGGAAAAATTAAAGGAACTGTAATTGTCTGTAACACAGGATGAGTGACTTACAAATATCTGCCATGTCAACAGTTGCAACATGAGCTTTATGTCTTTTCCTGATGTGAAGGCTGCTGTCTTCTCAAATATTTATGAAAGTTGCCTATCCAGTATGAATTTCTTGCCCTCATCATATATTGTTTATAATAATGAAATAACCTGCATAGTAACATTTGAGAAGACTGTGGGAAAATATGACTCACTTTATTCAATCAACATTCACAAAATTTAGAGTAAATATCAATAACTTAAAAGATAAAATACCAGTTAAGCTATAAGCATACTGTCAGATTGCCTACAACCTCTCCACACATTTATATCGCATTACTGCAGAGTTAATCAATGAGGAGTAAACACTCAAAATATGCATGTGTAACCTGACTTCTAAATCACACACCATGCAGTGCCAAATTCTATTTCCATGTGGGTATGATTACAGGTTCAAACAGCATAACCACTTATCTGGGATTTCCTTCTCCATAACAAGTGTTGGAATCTGGTCGTCTCAAACAATTTCAAGCCACACCTATTTATAATGCAGATGGCATTTCAAAGCAGTGTCCTTCGTAAGTCAACAGCACTTATATTGGGGCACTTAATATTTTCAACAAAAGACTAAAACTGCATTCGAATGGCTACCACTGCCCATTTTACTCTTTGTTTCTAATCCAATAATTACAATTATGAAGTACTTCATACATCTACTGCTAGTGAATACGGATAAATGTGACGAGTTCTGTATGGATATCTTTACTTTTATGGAACTCCTGCTGCATTGAGACTCATTCCATATGTAAGTGGGGAAATCAATGGACTCCTTTGGAGAGAGGTCTTCAACCAGACTATATTACTCTCCATCCATTAATGATCCACCCTTACAGAAGTTGAGTTCTTGCTCAAGAGTGTGATGTCACCATGACTGTTTAATACTCTTATGGATGGGATGGTGAGGGAGATACATGCAAGGGCCTTGGAGAGGGGCAGGTACTTAGTCTACTGGGATAAGGGGTCCTGGGAGGTGAGCTGTTTGCTAATGACAAGGCACTAGTGGCAGATTCAAATGAGAAACTGCAGAAAGTTGATGTCTGAATATGGGAGAGCGTGTGAGAGAAGGAAGTTGTAAGCAAGTGTAAATGAAAGCAAGATTAGGCAACCACCGATCAGGGAGGTGAATTACCGGTACTGCCCACCTAGGCATCAGGATGGTTAGTGTTGGCTGCATAGTGAGCTAAAACTTCAGTTGTTAATTTATACTCCTCTGACCCAGGTAGCTGTCTTTTCTTTCTGCCTTACCCACATGTGGACTGCTGGCCTTCTCTCAACAGACATACAATCTTTTTGCGTCAGACACAACACTTGAAACAACTCATACAACTCATTCTTGACCATAGGTTTCCTGTGGTGAGCCCTGCATTTTGGCATAATGGTAGGAGCAATATATAGAAGTAGACTGGCAGGAGACTTAAGTTGAAACATTAAGTATGAGTACTGGATAGAAAGATTAAGCGAGAGCTTTAGGTAGAATTAGTATGTCGGAACATTTGGTAGATACACTAGGTAGGAGCCTCTGGAAACACTGAGCTAGTTGCCCTCTGCCGGTGGCCTGTTAAGAGGGAAACACTAAAAGGATAAGAAGCGGCACTAGAGTTTAACAGCTGTGGAGAATCTTATGCCATGGCAACCTCTTTAAGGTTGTTTCTGGAGGGCACAGGCATCAGAAATATAGATAGATTGGTAGGCAAGAAGCAAGGTTATGAGGTCTAGCAGTGCAAAGAGATGGGTTAGTTGGAATGCGAGTCAGAATGAAGAAAATATGGACATAGTGTACTGTTTTTGACACCTAAGAGTGGACATGGCAGCAAATGCATCCATGGGAGTGAGTCATAGGGCGAAGGTTTACGAGTACTAAGGAACGTGTGAAAAGAATGTTCACTGTCTGGGACGGTGAAAATGGTTGTATGTAAAGGTAAATAGGTCCCAACAGTGATGTGCGGATGTATGGCATCAGCTAGAGATGAGAATGTATGGAAGAGGGTGAATGTTTTGGGAAAGCAATGATGGAGCACAATATGTGGTGTGAGGAGGACTGATCGAGTAAGTAATGAGAAATAATGAGAGAGGCATGGAAGTACTAAGAGTATAGTTGAGAGGGCTAAAGGGTGACTTACTTTTACAATTCTGAAAATACAATAAGGTTTTTTCAAGTTTGTGTTCAAGCAAAGTCACTTTGTAAGTAGACAATACATTTTCTTTACATCTATTTATGATTTCATTAATCAACAATACCTAGTTTAGAGATTCAAATATACATTCATTGCCATTCAACAAGAAATATGCTACTATGGTGTCTAATCCACCCATTAATTTGACTCATCACTCATAAAGATATATGATGAAGCAACCAGATTTAAAAATCAAATAAAAGATATTTTCAAAATCTTGTGTGGTGAGTTGAAAGGCCAAGTTAACAGCAAGAGATTAGTCTGACACTGTTGCATAAATTTCTTCCCATAGTCTTCTTATAGTTAATGGATCTATCGTGCCTCCTCAATAATAAAGGTTTTAAGTAACATGATGCTTTGCTGTATAGCATACTTAGTTATCCTGCCTTCTGCATGAAAGAGTATATACATGCACAACCACCGTATTTGCAGTTCTCATTTCAATGATGCATTAACGTACAGACAATGAAACTTACAGTAAGTCAAAACAATTATGCACACATTAGTTACATGTAAGTTATTCATAAGTAGATGACATACACTCTAGATTATAGTCATGTCGGACAAATACAGGGTTAATGATAAAGAAACACTGCCTTACCCATGACAAAAGCAATGCTGTCATATTTGGGCTTTACCATAATCATAAAACTGTCTGAAGTTTTTCTTAAATGCTAACATCATCATTATCATCATGTTCTAATGTGCTGACAGGATTTTTACTATTTAAACCAAGTTAAGGAGCCCAGATACTGTACATCAATTCAGCCTGCTCATCTTATCGTCACTATCTACAGACTGGCAATTATTTTTAACCAAACTCATACCATGTTCTGGCCTGAATTCTGAAGATGCATTAGTTGAAATCTTACCCTCTCAATGCACATACAATATTCCTATAAGGATCCTGGTATTGTAATTGTACTACATAATATTTTCATAAGGTTTAGTTAGTATATAAACACAAACAGCAAAACCACATAACATTTAAAAATACATCAAATATTTTCTATAAATTAAAGAAAAAAACTATGCTGTAAGAAGTTAGTTGGTATGAAAGTTTTATCAAGCCATCAGCAAACACAACTAAAATACTGACAAAACGCTTCAGAGCAAGTGAAACTGTGACAGCTAAACCAGGAGCTCCAATAAAAGCAATGACAGAATGCAATAATGCATGGCATTCGTTTCAAGATCCTACAATAAACACTAAGTTTCTGCATATCTTCAAAATCCAGGGCAATTTTCAGCTCCACTGATCCACAATGTTTAATGTTATGATGTCTGCTACCGCATATTGAGCACTATAGGCAAAAGTCTTCCTGGGAAAACCTGCAAATAGGCAAAATTCTTCCTAGGCATACTTGCAAACAGGGAAAATTCTTCCTCAGCATATCTTTAAATATTCTATGTTACATTAGGTAAAGGGCCAACAAGAGGTGTAAAATCATGCTACTACTAGGTCTCTGATATAATCTTAAAGATCAACAATATTACAGGAAGCTCCAAGCAAAACAGAAATATTTGGAGGCATCAACTAACCTTCTTAATACTTCTACAAAAATCTGAAAAGCATCAATTCAGTATAAACTCTTAAGTGAAGAGATTTTCCTCTACTTTGATGAATAATACCTTATAAGAAAAGCCCTTTGTAAAAATAAAAAGCGATGTTTCAGTGAAATAAATTGCATACTGGCATATTACCAAAAGAGCTCATGTACATGACTCAAATAGCTATCATAGTCAATTAACTTTGAGGAAAAGGAAAACCTGTAAACAAAAAAAAACTACGATTCATCCGCTGCCGATGATATGTAACTAGTAAAGTGACAAAGAGCTTGAGTATCTAAACAATGTCAATGAACTATTATGTTGGCATATCTCATGTATACATCATTTCTGCCATGTGAGACATCTTCTTTGGGAGGTAGAGGAAATTGTCAAGATATGCTGCCAGTTCATCCATAGTAACATCTTCATAGTCTGGACTGCGAGCTTGCTGAGAGCATGAGCGAACACTGTTAGCATCCAGCGTCTCAGTGAGTGAGAGGTTTTTAAGGTCTGGTAGCTCTCCTTCTGTTAATCGCCTTCGGCAACGTCTCTTATACAATGCTCTACGTGACTTGGGTTGACCACGATGCTTACATCCATGGGGAGCAAATTCTAGTTTTTTGTTTGCACTATATCTACTATCACTATTCAAACCCTTATTGCTCTGAGACACACTTGCAAAGTCTTCTGTTTCAGTTCTTTTATTCAGTGACTCAAACAAGCCTGATTTAGGAACTTGAAATGCATCCAATACAGACTTTCCTAGATTTAACAAACAAACATCATTTGATATCGTTGGGCTATTACAAACTTTTGAGGAGGCAGCTTCCTCCTTGGGTACCTCCTTACAATCTATACCTTTAGATGAACTTACCAGCTCCAAAATAATTCCAGAGCAGCTACTACTGCGCACCTCTGAGTTGTACTTAGCACCTAGTACTGCCAACCTACTTTTCCTAAGCAAGGGTTTCTTTTTTCCAGGTGAAAGATGTAGATTAGCCAAAGAATATTCCAGAAAGGGAGGGTCCTTCACACCTAGAGGTGATCGACGATCACTGCTAGAGGTACGCTGTTCACTGCACCGTCGCGAGCAACCTTTGCACATGTCTACACTGCTTTTATTTCCTGTGGCTGTAGTTTTCACCTGATCTTTTTCTGAACGCTTGCTTGACACTATGTCTTGGCCACTCTCTTCTTCATCATCTGGGATACTCAATGCAAGTAATGCCTGACTTAGTCCCCTAACAGGCAAGAGCTGGGGAAATGGCAAAGTTGATGCATCATCAGGGTCCTCTTCAACATCCTTCTTCTGGATTAATAATCGGTCATCACCATCACTCATTGAAGCCATCTGCAATATAACATAAGCATATACATAAACACACACACACATCATCAGATGAACTTCAATCATACGATATTAAAATTTCCATGTAGGAGGATATGGAGAACATAAGTAAGTTTGAAAATACATGAGGGAACTGCAGGAGGCTTGAACTGTTTGGAACTGCAATGGAAAATAAGTAAGGAAAATGCTAGGGTTTGGAGCTGTTTGGGACCTTTTAATCCTACTTCACATACCAGTATTTACATATATCATGATCCTAGAATTGCACTAAGGTCATGGGAGCAGTACATCATTACACTTTTCAATCATACTTTTTTTTCACTATTTGTCCATTCAGGTAACGTTAAGGAAATGTAGGTTTGAATGATAGCAATCTTACCTCATTTAGGAAACAGTTTAATAATTATTCCCAAAAATTAATGAATCATTTGAAAGTAGACCTTTATGGGATTGGGCCTTGAAATTTAGGGGCATCCCTGACTTAAATTTACAACAAAAAAGAAAAAAAATAATTGTTACCATCATAAAAACACTATCACTAACTTAACATTAACTGATGTGGAGTTTACACCCCCACATATGATATACAGGTAAGTGTGAAACTTGAATTATTTTCCAGTGCTAACTGAAGATGCTAGTGACTAAAGGCACCTCTACATACTGAAAAAACATGCATTTCAATCTAAATGATGGTGAGGAAAAGCAATCCACACAAATAAGGCAAGGGTCTATACATGGTAAGACCCTGCACTTTATGGGTAACTATAACTCGCAATAAGCCAAAAGCTAATTAAAGCTGCTCGTAACAAAAGGCGCCTCTCTCTGGTGATAAGGCATACGTAAAACTTAAGTGCGGATGGAATGAAGCAATCAAAACAATACTAAAAATTCAATCCCATTTAATAAGTTGAGCCTTACTGTCAGTGAACAACTCACAAAACAATACCATGTTTTACCAACTTAAAGGGATCAAATTATCGCTTAAGATGAATTAATTAAAAACCAAATAGAGCTGTAAAGAATATGAACAAAATGCCAGGTCTGCAGGACTAGCAATTTGCAAAGGACAGTGCAAACAACTTTCAACACATTATCAAACATCTCATGCTGCAATCTAGGTCAATGAACAAAATAGGACAAACTAAAGATGTCAGAGTCTCTTTGAAAAGAATCGTATTTACAGACAGTCTACTTATAGGTTTTTGTAAAATGCCAATCAAGTCCTCGATACCTTTGCTTATATCTCACGCCTTTGCATCACATCATCCACTGGATCTCACAATAAAGGTGAGTCTCTTCCCAAATGAGGGAAATTAACCAATCCTAGACAACATGTTTCATCTTTAGTGCTCCAAAGGGAAGTTACTTTTACAATATTTCATGAAACTCCAATTGTTTCTCCCAACCCCAAACTTTCTCATTAGTCAATACCAGACTGCAAATTTCATCATTACTGCTCCAAAATGCAAGTGAAAAAATTCTTTATCCATAAAAAAAAACAAAATTTTCTAAAAAGAATAAAAAGGATCCTAAAACTAAAGCAAAGACATCCTTAAACTGACACATTATGGAGTCTTCAGAAGTTTAGTTGACTGCTAAGAGTATTTCGCCTTTTACATTAAGTACCCACACATTTTCTCTGATCTTAATGTCCTCTCCACAATCACTTACTAACCTATGTAACAAGAGAAGAAAAATCCCAAAGAGTCCAATGATATGCTGCTCTTCCAATTCAACTCTGTAATCTCTCTGGTGGCCTTAAACTACATATTTATGCTACATTCTACAAAGAGTAACAAGTACAAGGATATGACTTTTGATGATGTTAAAATGACAGCACCCTAAGAGTTTAGAATCTCCAATAGATTCACTAACTGCATAAATAAGACATGTGATGGTAAGATTATTTACTAATGGTTTTCATATATTATAGAGGCACAATTCAAATTTAGGGGCCACCACCTCAACATCATACACGTATAAAAGAAATGCAGATCAATGGGCTCCTTACACTTGGTAGAAGTCAATCAGACCATCGCTACATGATTAAAAACATCTTTTTATTTATACCACAATCTTTAAGTAATCGAGGAAGGGCTATACAATTCAGGGGAAATGTGGGTTTAATCAATGTAAAAGTAGGTTAAACACAAAAATCGACAAACCCTAAGAAACTCCCCGAATTTTCTAAAGCAGCCAAGATTGGAATCATTCCCACAATTTAAGAGCAGCATTTTCCTTTCTTACTTTTAAAACTAAATCTTTACATCAAAAGAATACATAAAGGCAGGACTATGAGGAAGAAAGAAAGTGTGGGGATAAATAATATATACGTAGTGCAAAATACCAAAAAGTATTAAATCATAAAGATGATCTACCTGTTTTAATGCTACAGATGTCTTGTGGGTTACGGCATTAGCAATATTTCACAGTTGTCAAAACATGTACCATGATTCGTTTAGTATGGTGGGTAAACAGCGAGTTCAGATTTCTGCAGAAATACAGGGATGTGATTCAGAGTGAGACAGATCTCATAAGCATTATTTTGAGCCCTAAATCTATATAAAAAATCTTATCTCACCAAACAAATTTGCAGTCAGGTTTAAGCAGAACACTGCACGGCAGCATCTAGGGGAAAACATGAATAATATAAGAAAATAGGCATTTCTTTACTCTCCAGCTTGAATTTCTATATCAATACATAAAATGAATAAAGCTTTGGTGAATTTGAAAATGTCTCATGCTTTTTTTTTTTTTGTTGGCTGTCTAAGGACAGTAACTTTTAAAGTCTTTGAATAGAGCACGACATGACCCCAATGGTGTCCCTCCTGTTAGTTTACTGTTTGCTATAAAGTTGAAGGAATGTTGTGAATGCATTACTAACACTTGTTAATTGTTTATTTACAATGTTTAATTAGCGACAAACTCCCTCAAAAGCCAATGCATATAAAAGCAATGTCGTAAGTACCACAGTCACCTTACTACAATATATGGCGACTACATATGCACAAACATATGTAGTTTGTTAACCTAGTTGCACATGGCGAATGGAGACAACAAACAGCAACATGGATTGCAGGACAACTGCCATGAGAGGAAGAGACTGGACACCAACCTCAAAAAAAAAAAAAAAATCTCTCCAGGTGGCATCAGGAACGGAGAATCACCTTGAAAATTGACCCTGGCCTAGTCTAGCCCTAGTTCCTCATTTACCCTTATCCCCTCCGTACATGAAACCACCCATGACCTCTAACCACTCAGTGTCAACCAAACCACCACTAACAACCACTAACGACCACCACGTCACACTTCGTGATAAGTCGGACACAAGGAAACCCCCACAGTCCAGATTTCGTCTGAGGGCATACCACATCGGGGGGGACATTACAGCTCTCTTGTGGCACCACCAGGCACCTGGCTAAGACTGGGGGGGTCAACCCTTCCCAGCTGCTGTTCGCAGCGTCACACTCGTGGGCCTGGAGGCTCTCCTCGGCCTCCCAACTTACCCTAAATCACAAAATTTCTCGACATTTCAACTCTCTCGCTCCTTACTCCACGACGGAGGAAAACATACGACGCATCTGCTACTCGGAAGAAAACATTGGATGACGCATTTCCATGGAGCCCCTGATTGGCTACTCCATATGCTAACTTGGTTCTCATTGGTCATCTGCCGTGATCCACGTACTTATCAGCCAATCATATGTTAGGACGCAGTTGTTGTTGATGTATATTCAAGCAGATGCTGCTCAGGGGGTTACGTGGGTATCCATATTTCCCTTTCATTATTACCTTACAAATAATAATGTCGTCGAGAACATTCTGTGGGATGCGAACTCTCCTGAGTATATATAAAGCACGGATTTTCCATGTAGATATTTTCTTATTTATCTTTCCATGATGAATCTTTTTTTTTTTTTCTAAATATTTTGTCATATTTATTTTCATAGTCTTCAAACTATTACATCAGGTTTTAGGTCACTATC